>NW_006798559.1:724210-754567 GCF_000442215.2 Lipotes vexillifer | reverse complement strand
CTCTTCTCCCCTGCTGAAGTCTGACCTCCCAGAAGGCAGGAAGGAAGCCTCACCCAACCCTGCTTCCTCCCATGGCTCTTAGCACCATATGACACATCATGAGTGTCTCATGAGTGAAGAGGCTGTTTGCATCCCTCCATTAAAAATGGCTGTTGAAATATTCAAACAATTTTTATATACTAGACCAAGCTTGGTCTTTCCTCTAGATGTCTTGTTTGGTGGTCAGGGGGCCGGCAGCAATAGGAGCTGCAGGAGAGAACGGAAATGAAGAATTGAGAGAAATGAGAGGCATGTTGTGTAGACACACCTGGGCTCTCTTCCAACAAGAAGTGCATCTGCTGTGGCAGTCTTTAGAAGCCATTTCTACTCGGGTCACAGCTCAGTTCCTAAAGGCAGGGGTTGCCGTTCTCACGCCTCTTCCTTTAGCTGGTGGGTATTAAAACAAGCAAGGTAAAGATTAGTAAATCCTTTAATTCTATCTAAATGACTTTGATAACACTTTTCTCATCCTGGGTGTTTTGGAATTCATGCTTTTCAAGGTTTATAATCTCCTTCAAGAATTAAAAATAAAGATGCCCTGAAAATATCTTGAGCCAACAGAAAAAGAGTTATTGGATGAATCATCAAAACACTGGAGTTTTGCTATTTGGAAGGGAAACTAGAAAGCTAAAACACAATTGTAGGTGACAGCCCTGGCCAGGACATCCTCTACCAAACCCATCCATAATTCCATTTCACACTAAAGTTATTTGGAGTGTGTCAAGATTCGCCATGTTTTATTTTGGCACCGAACTTACCAGGTCTTCACTGGACTTTGAACTCTCTGCCTCTTGTCAGGTTCTTAAAGAAAACTCTTTGCTTCTAAGTGTGTTAAAGTAACAACTCCATTATTCTTTGTGGACCAAACTTTCCAGAGAATTAACAAGGCTTTCCCAGTTCTCTAGAATAAGTGAATGCTTCCTCCAAGCCCTTTTAATTTTAGGGAATGGAGGCCTATCTTTTGGTGAGGAGACAGACAGTCAGATCTTTTCCCCTTGTGCTCCACGCTGTTAGCAGAATGAGTTGGGGGTGGTACAAGGAGGCCTGCACAAGGGCAGTGCAGCATTTTTAGGGGCTTGTGAAGCATACTTCTTGACCTTGATCTGCCTTGGCCCTCAGTTGGTCTCCAGCGTCCAATCTGTTTCAATCTGTCTGATCTCTCCATGAGCAATGCATCTCGATCCCTCTCAAGGTGACCAAGGAATTGGGCAGCCCTGCCTCACCTGGTACCTTTGCCCCTTGTGCTATGGATCCTCAAGGCCGAAGTCATAAGGATGGTCCTCTCATCCCTCATGAGACCCCAGTCTCTGCTGCAAGATCCCCTTGGCCATGACTTGCAGGCAAGCCCCTGAGTTCAGGCTTTGCTCAGATTTGTCACACAGCTCAAGACCCTTGGGAATTTCTAGATCTCCCCTCCCCCTGTCCTTGTGCTACTTGGAAGTGGCAGGAAATGGGTGGGGCTGCCTCTGTCCCTCTCACCTGAGCCTTCCATGCCACCATCTCTGCTGCCTTCCTGATATCCTTGTAATGTGAGGCACCTTTTGGGGAGGAGGCCTGTTCCCAAAATTCCCAGGTGGGAAGCAGGGTGGAAGTCTTCTTTAAAGCTGGTTCCTCTTAAATTTCAAAGAAAATTCTTACACGTTCTTCCCACACCCTAAGAATTATCTTAGGAAAATGCCAAGAAGAGGGCATGACCTTACCTAGCCCTTACACCTCTCATCCAAAGTGATTATCAAATGTGAGTTGAGGATATGAGAAACTCATTTTGCCGGCTCACCTTTAGTTTGCATTTTCTGTCCAAAGTCAATATTATGCCTTTTCAGTAGTCAAGAATTTGGCACTGGTCCATTTCTGGAAAATGGGGAGAGAAAGAGGAGCGCACAAAATAAATATTACATATAAATGTGTCAATTTGGGATGAATTCTGGACTTTTTCATGGTACAGTATTCATCACCTGTGCTGCTATTTACTCACTGAATTTGGGGGAGTCAGGGTGAGGAGCAGGGATATTTTTTCCTCCATGAAATTGAATTAAATCAGAGACACTGATAGAGTTCTCCTTCACAGTTGTTCAATACAACAATTGAAACCTCTGTGAGGACAGATGATCTACAGCAGCGCATGGAAATTCTACTAGAACAGACTCTCCTAACGGCTTATGTCAATGTCTCGAGAGGACTTTTTGAACAACATAAACTCGTCTACAGCTTTATGCTCTGTGTTGAGATCATGCGTCAGCAAGGAAGCTTAACTGATGCTGAATGGAATTTCTTTCTCCGAGGTTCTGCAGGATTGGAAAAGGTATCTGTGTCAAGATTAGATTGTGAGTGTTATTAGATAGAGCCCACAAGCACCTACCAATGCTCCACGGTGACTCTGGTGGCTGAAGGTTATACATTCAGTTGTGTGGCCCACTAGGGGTCAGGGTCCCAGACTATAACTTAGTTCTGTCTTTAGTCACTATATAATGTTGGTAACATTTGGCCTCTTTGTGCAGCAATGTCCTCACCTGTAGAAAAGAGATGCTGGGAGTAACCAGTGAACTAGTAGGTGGGGACATGTTTTGAAAAGTTGACCATCTTACAAATGGGAAGAGTTGAAATCCAATAAAACTTGTAATTCACAGATCTGGCCACACTGTTTGTGAAACAATGACCCTCTCTTGCCTGGACCCATCTTTCATTATAAAGCACGGGAAGGACTAGAACTTGATTGTTGCCTTCTGTCATACCATAATATTTGTCTAACTTGCCCTAGCCCCTCAAACTGGCCTAACTCACCCATGTACCACAGACCTGGTGGCCCACAGAACTGAGGCACAGTCCCCCAACTCTTGCCTGCAAGTCCATCCAGGCCAACTCTAAACTCTTGGCTCTGTCTTCAATCTCGAGCCCTACCCTTGGCCCCTACAGACCTGCCACCTGCATCTGTTTGCCAGTATTTGAGCCTCAGAGTAACACTGGGACATTGGACTTTGTGCTTTCATTTGACTCTCAGCACCCTGCACTCCCAGGACAAGCCCAAAGAAGACCTCTACACCAGATGTTCCTTCTTCCCTGACCCCCACCCACCCCGTATACATACGTATTCTGTTAATCCTTGCTTAACACTGTCTTAACTTCATAATCACAGTTAATAGTTATATAGGGTTTGCTATGTGTTTTATGTATATCTACTCATTTATTTATTTCAGTATTCCTGTTGGGTGAGTTCCTAATTTTATCTCTAGTCTGAAGATAAGTTAATTAGGCACAAAGAGATGATGTAACTCATCATGATCACACACTTATTAGGGTTTGGAACCAGGATTCAAACCCTTGCAGTCAAGTCTGTAGAGCTTGCCCTCTTACCCACCTCACTCTGTTACTGACTATTAGTCAGTCACTCAGCTAGGCCCTTCCCGGCATTGTCACCCTTCTTCCTTCACAGTATTCTTGGTAACAGCTGTGTTTACAGGTTTTTCAAGCAGAGGCTCGGAGAGGTTAAAGACCTTTCCAGAATCACATAACTAATAATCATAAAAACACTTAACAAATGAAATAAAAGAGAACTTCTTCAACCACATAAAGAGCATCTACAAAAACCCACAGCTAACATCATACTTAATAGTGAAAGCCTGGATGCATTCCACCAAGGATCAGAAACAAGAAGGATGTTTGCTCTCACCACTTCTTTTCAACACTGTACTGGAAATTCTTGCCAGGACAGATACACAAGAAAATGAAATGAAATGCATCCAGATTGGAAAGGAAGAAGTAAAACTATCTCTATTTGCAGATGACATGATTTTGTACATAGAAAACACTAAGGAATTTACTTTAAAAAAAAAAACTATTAGAATTAATAAACAAGCTCAGCAAGGTTGCAGGATACAGGATCAATGTAAAAAATTAATTTGGATTTCTTTACATTTGCAATGAACAATATAAAGTGAAACTAACAATTCCATTTACAATGGCATCAATAATAATAAAATACTTAGAAATAAATTTAACAAAAGAAGTTCAAACTTATACTCTGAAAACTACAAAACAGGCTGAAAGAAATCAGAGGACCTAAATCAATAGGAAAACATCCCATGTTCATGGATTGGAGGCTTAATATTGTTAGGATGGCAATACTCCACACACTGATCTACAGATTCAGTGATATCCCTATCAAAATTCTAACTGGTTTCTTTTCAGCAATTGCCAAACTGATCCTAAAATTCATACAGGATTACAAGAGATCTAAATCCCAAAGCTTACTACAAAGCAGCAGTAATCAAGACAGCAACATATTAGCATAAGGATAGACATATGGGTAAATGGAATCAAATGTGAAAGTCCAGAAATAAAGCCATGTGTCTATGGTCAACTGATTTTGACAAGGATGTACTGATACATACTACAACATGAGTAAACCTCGAAAACATTAAGATGTTACAGGATTTGTATTTAGAATAGATAAAGAATTCTTATGAATCCATAATAAAGACAACCCAACTTAGAAATAGCCAAAGGACCTGAATAGATATTTCTGCAAATATATACATAAGCACATGAAAAGATGTCTGACCTCATTATTTATCAGGGAAATGCAAATCAAAATGATAAGGAGATGCCATTCACACTCACTAGAATGGCTAGAATCAAAAGACAGATAATACTATGTGTTGGTGAACATGTGGACAAATCAGAACCCTCATAAACTGCTAACAAACATGGAAAATGGTGCAGCTGCTTTGGAAAACAGTCTGGCAGCTCCTCAAGCAATTAAATGTAGAATTACCACATGATCCAGCAATTCCACTCCTAGGTATATATCAAAGAGAAATGAAAACATAGGTTCACACAAAAACTTAGACATGAATATTCATAGCAGCACTATTTGTAATAGCCAAAATGGTTAAAGCAATCCAGTCCATCAACTGATGAGCAGGTAAACAAAATGTGGTATATCAATAACAACAGAATATCATTCAATCATAAAGAGGAATGAAGTACTGATACATACCACAACATGAATAAACCTTGAAAACATTAAGCTAAGTGAAAGAGATCAGTCACAAAAGACCACATATTGTAAAATTGATTTATATGAAGTATTCAGAAGAGGCAAATGGATAGAGACAGAAAGCAGTACCAAACTTTCAAAGTTTTGTTTCAAAGTACTAAACTTTCAAAGAACTAGTTTCAGTTTCTTAGGGCTAGATGGCATGGGCAGATGGGAGGGGAACTGCTAAAGGATACATGGGGTTTTTTGAGGAGATGAAATGTTCTAAAATTGACTGTGGTCATGGTTACACATAACTGTGAATTTACTAAAATACATTGGATTGTATGCTTTAAATGGGTGAATGGCATGGTATACAAATTGTATCTCAATAAAGCCATTTAAAAATGTGGTATAAAACCTCAGGCAAATATTCATGAAATTTTCAAAGAACTAGTTTCAGTCTACAATCACAACTGTTTTTCTGTCTATTTTTAAACTGTTTACCCACATGCAAGGGCTTCATGGAATATTGCCAGATGGCACAATACTTTTCCCAGAAATTTCTGGGAATATATGAAATGATTAGACATATACACACTTAGCCCAGCTGGAATGAGATGTTCACTTGTCTTGCTACTGATTTTGCTATACTACTAAACTTTTCCTATCTCCTAGAGGTGAGAACATCTGGGAACTGGATTTAAAAACTAGTTCTCTAGGAAAAAATCATTAATATAAGAATATTTGAGGGGTGGGGAGAGACTGGTGTGACATGTTGGAGGACAGGCTAGAAGTAGACTTTACAGATTTTATTTTAACCCTTCACCAGATCAACTGCTTTCTGCATATGTCAACATGAAAAGTTTCATCAGCTGTACTTCTGTTCAAAGGCCAACAAATAGAATTGATTCAACACCATTTCTATCTCACTATATCTTATACTTGTCCTGGGTAAATGGTTATTTTTAACATTCTATTAGAGCTTGATTTTTCACTTAGACAAGGTGAAAGCATATTCTGTGCTTGTCTTTGTGACAACTTTCTGTTCTTTCTGTCTTCTAATAGGAACGCCCACCTAAGCCTGAAGTTCCCTGGCTGCTTACTGCCATGTGGTTCGCATGCTGTGACTTAGAAGAATTATTTCCAGTTTTTAAAGAACTTACACAATACATAGTGTTACATCCTATTTCCATACGCATAGGTAAGACGTCAAAAAGGCTCTGCTATATGGGGTTGTAAACAAGCTTGTGAATCCTAACTTTAAGGTCTCCTTTAACCTCTTCTGCAATATGAATATTTTTCACTAGGAAATGTCTTCATTATTAAGAAATTGTGAATTACTTGTTTTCCCAATTTCTTGAGTTGAATGCTTGGTCCATGAATTTTCAATATTTCATGTTTACTATTATACCCATTTTAAAAAGATGCATTTACCTCTAGGTATTGCTTTAGCTTCATCCCATACTTTTTTTTTAACTTTTTATTGACAGATAACATACATATGGAAAAGTACACAAATCAGAATCAACAATTTGATTATCAAAAATCGACTGTACTTATGAGCCACCACCCAAGTCAAGAAATAGACCAGTACCAGAATCACAGGATCCCCTTATACTCCTTCATAGGACCCTTTCCCTCTTCCCCAGAGGTTATGCCTGCTCTAATTATAAGATTTTATGTTACTTTTTCCCCAAAAGTTTTACTCTGTAGCCCTTTTTAATTCTAACGCATTTACGATTTGGGGGTGCTATCTTTTTATTGTTTATAATTTACTTACATTGTAGAAATTATACTCATGGTTTGCATGAAATTGTTTGTAATTTATTTATACTTCAGTTTATGTAAAATGTTCCATGTGTGTCTTTTCTTGGATGCAAAAGATATGTAATCTTTTGAACTAAAGATATGTAATCTTTAGTTCAAACCTATTAATTGTGGTGTTTATTTTACTGTCTTTTATACTAAATCTGTAAGGTTCACCACTATGATTGACAATCTCTCTTTGTAATTCTGGAATTTCTCCCATTATATCTTGTGGAACTGATGCTGTTAATTAGAAATGCATTTAGGATTATTATCTTTCTAGCAAATTATTCCTTTTTTATTAAATAATATTCCTCTTTACCCTGAATAGTGCTTTTTGCCTTAAAATAGATTTTCTAAGGCTAATATTGTTACAGCAGGATTATCTTCATTAGTATTCCCCCTTTATATATTTCTACACTCTTCCTTTTCAAGTCTTTTGTGTCATCATCATGTTTTCAGTGTATCTTTAGTTGGATTTTGCTGTTTTGAGCAATGTGAGAGTCTCTCTTTTTAAACAGGCAAGTTTTAATCCAATTATTGTAAGGATGGTTATTGATCTATTTCAGTGGCTCTCAACTGTGGAAGATTTTGTTCCCCAGGGGACATTCAGCAACATCTGAAGACATTATTGGTTGCCATGACTGGGGTGGTGCGGCAGGTATCTAGTAGGTAGAAACCAGAGATGTGACTAAACATCCTACAATGCTCAGAACAACCCTCCACAACAAATGACCACTTGGCCCCAAATGGCAGTAGTGGCAGGGCTGAAAAATCCTGATCTATTTGGATTTACATCTATCATCTTTATTTTTTAGGGATTTTTTTCCATGGCAGGCTTTTTCTTTGCTTCATTTTTATTTCTTCTTTCTTGCCTTCAAGTGAATTGTCCACATTCTTTTTTTTATTTCCCCTGTACTGATTTGAAGTTCTGTGTTCTATTGCTTTTTTTTTTTTTTTTTTTTTTTTTTTTTTTCCCGTTGCGCGGGCCTTCCACCGCCGCAGCCCCTCCCGCCGCGGAGCACAGGCCCCAGATGCGCAGGCCCAGCGGCCACGGCCCACGGGCCCAGCAGCTCCGCGGCACGCGGGACCCTCCCGGACTGGGGCACGAATCCCTGTCCCCTGCATAGGCAGGCGGACTCCCAACCACTGCGCCACCAGGGAAGCCCTATTGCTATTTTTAGTAATTATTCTTCTACTTCTCATATGAATGTTTATTTACCTGAATATACCTAGTAAGTGTGGTGGTTTAAAAGCTACATGAACCAGAATTTCTGGGATCCTAATATGTTCATTTGATTTCTAAATAAAGACTAGAAAAAATAAAATACTCTTCAATAAATAAATCAAATAAAAATTATGTTTCTATATTGTGGACCAGTTAAACAAGGTAGCTAGAAGTAGAACACAAAAGAAAAATACTTATAGGAGAAGCCTAGTGATGGACAGTTAGGGACAGATCTGAAGCAAAATAGGCTAGATGGATCCTCATAAACACAGAAGCAAAGAAAGTGGGAAGAGGTAGAGGCTGAAAGGTTAAGTAATTTTGGGAACAACTCGTCGTGTTTGGACAAAAGGCACCATGTTATTCCTGTCAACTGGGACTAAAATATTAGTAATTTAAAACAACCATCCTGCTTTCATTTGTTAAATTTCAAGGTTGATTCTGGAAATCCTGCAGAATGGTGAAGGTTTGTACCTGTGATAGGATGGCTTGTGTTCTAAAACTGAGCTTTGGATCTTTGCAGGTTAAGTTTAATAATTAATTTCAATGCCACTCTTACCTTCAAAGGCTTCCTAATTGCCTTAATCTTGTGTCTTTGATGGTTTCTAAGTGCTTCATGTCCTATTAGTTGAGAGTTATAATTTTAAATTATCATGTCTTATTAGTCAAAGCCCTGGTGATTATACAGTAATGAGAACCTGAAGAGAAAAGAAGTCCTTTTGGAATAAGTGGTTCTACTACCTGGTCCTCAGAATAATGCATCCACTTTCAACTAGAAAGCACTGTGGTATGCTGTGCCCTGTGGTCTCATACCATGTAATTGTGTATATTTCATATAGAAATTAGAAGTGTTGCAGAGGTACATACTCCATGGCTCCAGGGCCATGGTCTTAAGTGTCACTACATTTCAAACTGTCACCAGCTCTGTGGTTGCTATTGTTAGACCCTCAGAGGAGAGTCCCAGTAGACCAGCTGGAGAAAGTGGTCTTCTAGCCCGCCATGGAAGCCAACTATTTTGCCTAATGTTCGACCGCAGCAGCCTGTTTCATCACTAGATGATTGTGCTGGTTTGCTGGGGGACTTACACTGTACTGTGCTCCCTGCATCTGCAGGAATTTCTTTTTTTTTTTTCCTCCCATTCAGTAGGTTGTCTTTCTTTTTTTTCTTTTTTTAAAATCATTTCTTTATTTTTTTCCCATGTTCAGTATTAGTTATCTGTTTTATACATATTAGTGTATATATGTCAATCCCAACCTCCCAATTCATCCCACCACTACCACTACCACCCCGCTTTCCCCGCTTGTTGTCCATACATTTGTTCTCTACATCTGTGTCTCTTTCTGCCTTGAAAACTGGTTCATCTGTACCATTTTTCTAGATTCCACATACATGCATTAATATACGATATTTGTTTTTCTCTTTCTGACTTACTTCACTCAGTATGACAGTCTCTAGGTCCATCCACGTCTCTACAAATGACCCAATTTCGTTCCTTTTTATGGCTGAGTAATATTCCATTGTGTATATGTACCACACCCTCTTTATCCATTCGTCTGTCGATGGGCATTTAGCTTGCTTCCATGACCTGGCTATTGTAAATAGTGCTACAATGAACATTAGGGTGCATATGTCTTTGGGAATTATGGTTTTCTCTGGGTATATACACAGGGTGGGATTGCTGGGTCACATGGTAATTCTTAGTTTTTTAAAGAACCTCCATACTGTTCTCCATAGTAGCTGTATCAATTTACATTCCCACCAGCAGTGCAAGAGGCTTTCCTCCACACCCTCTCCAGCATTTGTTATTTGTAGATTTTCTGATGATGGCCATTCTAACCAGTGTGAGGTGATACCCCATTGTAGTTTTAATTTGCATTTCTCTAATAATTAGTGATGTTGAGCAGCTTTTCATGTGCCTCTTGGCCATCTGTATGTCTTCTTCGGAAAGATATCTATTTAGGTCTTCTGCCCATTTTTTGATTGGCTTGTTTGTATTTTTAATATTGAGCTACATGAGCTGTTTATATATTTTGGAGATTAATCCTTTGTCTGTTGATTCCTTTGCAAATAATTTCTCCCATTCTGAGGGTTGTCTTTTCATTTTGTTTATAGTTTCCTTTGCTGTGCAAAAGCTTTTAAGTTTCATTAGGTACCCATTTGTTTATTTTTGGTTTTATTTCCATTACTCTAGGAGGTGGGTCAAAAGAGATCTTGCTGTGATTTATGTCAAAGAGTGTTCTTCCTATGTTTTCCTCTAAGAGTTTTATAGTTTCTGGGCTTACATTTAGGTCTTTAATCCATTTTGAGTTTATTTTTGTGTATGGTGTTAGGGAGTATTCTAATTTCATTCTTTCACATGTAACTGTCCAGTTTTCCCAGCACCAGTTATTGAAGAGTTTGTCTTTTCTCCATTGTATATCCTTGCCTCCTTTGTCATAGATTAGTTGACAATAGGTGCATGGGTTTATCTCTGAGCTTTCTATCCTCTTCCATTGATCTATATTTCTGTTTTTGTGCCAGTACCATATTGTCTTGATTACTGTAGCTTTGCAGTATAGTCTGAAGTCAGGGAGTCTGATTCCTCCAGCTCCGTTTTTTTCCCCTCAAGATAGCTTTGGCTATTCAGGGTCTTTTGTGTCTCCATACAAATTTTAAGATTTTTGTTCTAGTTCTGTAAAAAATGGCATTGGTAATTTGATAGGGATTGCATTGAATCTGTAGATTGCTTTGGGTAATATAGTCATTTTCACAATATTGATTCTTCCAATCCAAGAACATGGTATATCTCTCCATCTGTTTGTGTCATCTTTGATTTCCTTCATCAGTGTCTTATTGTTTTCTGAGTGCAGACCTTTTACCTCCTTAGGTTTATCCCTAGGTATTTTATTCTTTTTCTTGCAGTGGTGAATGGGATTGTTTGCTTAATTTCTCTTTCTGATCTTTCATTGTTAGTGTATAGCAATGCAAGAGATTTCTGTGCATTAATTTTGTATCCTGCAAATCTATCAAATTCATTGATTAGCTCTAGTAGTTTTCTGGTGAAATCTTCAGGATTCTCTCCGTATAGTATCATGTCATCTTCAAACAGTGACAGTTTTACTTCTTCTTCTCCAATTTGTATTCCTTTTATTTCTTTTTCTTCTCTGATTGCCGTGGCTAAAACTTCCAAAACTATGTTGAATAATAGTGGTGAGAGTGGACATCCTTCTCTTGTTTGTGATCTTAGTTGAAATGCTTTCAGCTTTTCACCATTGAGAATGATGTTTGCTGTGGGTTTGTCATGTATGGCCTTTATTATGTTGAGGTAGTTCCCTTTATGCCCACTTTCTGGAGAGTTTTTATCATAAATCGGTGTTGAATTTTGTCAAAAGCCTTTTCTGCATCTATTGAGATGTGGTTTTTATTCCTTAATTTGTTAATGTGGTGTATCACACTGATTGATTTGCATATATTGAAGAATCCTTGCATCCCTGTGATAAATCCCACTTGAACATGGTGTATGATCCTTTTAATGTGTTGTTGGATTCTGTTTGCTAGTATTTTGTTGAGGATTTTTGCATCTACATTCATCAGTGATATTGGTCTGTAGTTTTCTTTTTTTGTAGTATATATGTCTGGTTTTGTTATCAGGGTGATGGTGGCCTCATAGAATGAGTTTGGGAGTGTTCCTTCCTCTGAAGTTTTTGGAAGAGTTTGAGAAGGATGGGTGTTAGCTCTTCTCTAAATGTTTGATAGAATTCACCTGTGAAGCCATCTGGTCCAGAACTTCTGTTTGCTGGAAGATTTTTAATCACAGTTTCAATTTCATTACTTGTGATTTGTCTGTTTATATTTTCTATTTCTACCTGGTTCAGTCTTAGAAGCTTATACTTTTCTAAGAATTTGTCCATTTCTTCCAGGTTGTCCATTTTATTGGCATAGAGTTGCTTGTAGCAGTCGCTTATGATGCTTCATATTTCTGAATTTTCCATTGTAATTTCTCCTTTTCATTTCTAATTGTATTGATTTGAGCCCTCTCCCTTTTTTTCTTCATGAGTCTGGCTAAAGGTTTCTCAATTTTGTTTATCTTCTCAAGAAGCAGCTTTTAGTTTTATTGATCTTTGCTAGTGTTTTCTTCATTTCTATTTCATTTATTTCTGCTCTGATCTTTATGATTTCTTTCCACCTACTAACTTTGGGTGGTGTTAATTCATCTTCCTCTAGTTCCTTTAGGTGTAAGGTTAGATTGTTTATTTCAGATTTTTCTTGTTTCTTGAGGTAGGATTGTATTGCTACAAACTTCCTTCTTAGAGCTGCTTTTGCTGCATCCTATAGGTTTTGGATTGTTGTGTTTTCTTTGTCATTTGTCTCTAGGTTTTTTTATTTCCTCTTTGATTTCTTCAGTGATCTCTTGATTTTTAGTAACATATTGTCTAACCTGCATGTGTTTGTGTTTTTAATGTTTTTTCCCTGTAATTGATTTCTAATCTCATAGTGTTGTGATTGGAAAAGTTGCTTGATATGATTTCAATTTTCTTAAATTTACCAAGGCTTGATTTGTGACCCAAGATGTGATCTATCCTAGAAAATGTTCCGTGTGCATTTGAGAAGAAAGTGTAATCTGCTGTTTTCAGATGGAATGTCCTAGAAATATCAATTAAATCTGTCTGGTCTAATGTGTCATTTAAGGCTTGTGTTTCCTTATTAGTTTTCTGTCTGGCTGATCTGTCCATTGGTGTAAACGAGGTGTTAAAGTCCTCCACTATTATTGTGTTACTGTTGATTTCCTCTTTTATAGCTGTTAGCATTTGCATTCTGTATAGAGGTGCTCCTATGTTGGGTGCATATATATTTATAATTGCTATATCTTCTTCTTGGATTGATCCCTTGATCATTATGTAGTGTCCTTCCTTGTCTCTTGTAACATTCTTTATTTTAAAGTCTGTTTTGCCTGATATGACAATTGCTACTCCAGCTTTCTTTTTTTTTTTTTTTTTTTGCAGTATGCGGGCCTCTCACTGTTGTGGCCTCTCCCTCTGCGGAGCACAGGCTCCGGATGCACAGGCTCAGCGGCCATGGCTCGCAGGCCCAGTGGCCATGGCTCGCAGGCCCAGCTGCTCCGCGGCATGTGGGCTCCTGTGTCCCCTGCATCGGCAGGCGGACTCTCAACCACTGCGCCACCAGGGAAGCCCTCCAGCTTTCTTTTGATTTCCATTTGTATGGAATGTCTTTTTCCACTCCCTCGCTTTCAGTCTGTATGTGTCCCTAGGTCTGAAGTGGGTCTCTTATAGGCAGCATATATATGGGTCTCATTGTTGTATCCATTCAGTGAGCCTGTGACTTTTGGTTGGAGCATTTGATCCATTCACATTTAAGGTAATTATCAATATGTATGTTCCTATTACCATTTTCTTAATTGTTTTGGGTTTGTTTTTGTAGGTCCTTTTCTTCTCTTGTGTTTCCCACTTAAAGAAGTTCCTTTGGCATTTGTTGTAGAGCTGGTTTGTGGTGCTGAATTCTCTTAACCCCTGCTTGTCTGTAAAGCTTTTGATTTCTCTGGTGAATGTGAATGAGATCCTTACTGGGTAATCTTGGTTGTAGGTTCTTCCCTTTCATCACTTTAAATATATCATGCCACTCCCTTCTGGCTTGTAGAGTTTCTGCTGAGAAATCAGCTGTTAACCTTGTAGGAGTTCCCTTGTATGTTATTTGTCATTTTTTCCTTGTGGCTTTCAATAATTTTTCTTTGTCTTTAATTTTTATCAGTTTGATTACTATGTGTCTCGGCATGTTTCTCCTTGGGTTTATCCTGCCTGGGACTCTCTGCACTACCTGGACTTTGGTGGCTATTTCCTTTCCCATGTTAGGAACGTTTTTGACTATAATCTCTTCAAATACTTTCTTGCGTCCTTTTTCTCTCTCTTCTCCTTCTGGGATCCCTATAATTCGAGTGTTCGTATGTTTAATGTTATCCCAGTGGTCTCTTAGGCTGTCTTCATTTCTTTTCATTCTTTCTTCTTTATTCGGTTCCGCAGCAGTCAATTCCACCTTTCTGTCTTCCAGGTCACTTATCCGTTCTTCTGCCTCAGTTATTCTTCTATTGATTCCTTCTAGTGTATTTTTCATTTCAGTTATTGTATTGTTCATCTCTGTTTGTTTGTTCTTTAATTCTTCAAGGTCTTTGTTAAACATTTCTTGCATCTTCTCGATCTTTGCCTCCATTCTTTTTCCGAGGTCCTGCATCATCTTCACTATCATTATTCTGAATTCTTTTTCTGGAGGGTTGCCTATCTCCACTTCATTTAGTTGTTTTTCTGGGGTTTTATCTTGTTCCTTCAGCTGGTACACAGTCCTCTGCCTTTTCGTTTTGTCTGTCTTTCTGTGAATGTGGGTTTTGTTCCACATGCTGCAGAACTGTAGTTCTTCTTGCTTCTGCTGTCTGCCCTCTCTCTCTGCAGGAATTTCAATGCTAATTCTTACTACATGTTATAACCAGAGTAAGGGCTAACTAGAATCCTAAACCTCATGTGAGATGCAAGCCCATTTCTTATAAATATTCCAGGGGGGTTGAGGGCAATGTGTTCTGTTTATTAGGGCATAAAGTTGTAGTGATGTCAATTTATTCATATATTATTTATATGGTAAAAATTATTTATACCAGAATTTTTAATTTGCTTTATCTGTCACAGACTGACAGTCGTGTTATTTCCTATCATTAATATGTTTTTCTGCTTTTTCTTCTGCCTTCAGCAGTGATGGTTTGATGTATTTTTATGCTATTGTCTGACACATAGGTTTTTTTGTGTGTGTTTTTATTATTGGGTTTGTATTTTAATTAATATAACTTGAACAATTTCATCCCATTTAATTATATTTGCCTTGAATTTTAATATATCCAGTGTTACTCTTATCATGTCAGGTGTTTGTTTTTACTCACATTTGATTGATATATCTCTATGCATCCTTTTATTTTTAACTTCTCTGTCATTTGTTTTAGCTTTGCCTTCTGTTAAGTGGTTTGAATTCGTTTTCTGATCCAATTTTAAATTCACTATTTTTTAATTAGGTTGGGTAGGGGGAGATTAAATATATTTACATTTGTGGTAATGTAAAAAGCTAATGGTAAATGTAGAGATTTTTTAATTATCAAAATATTTATTTAATATCAAAGTCAAAGCAACTTTAATTAAAGCATTTTTTTAAATTGTGTTTCCAGGATCTTTTGAGACTTATCTTAACCCACCTGAACAGGAAGCCTATTCTAAAATAAAGGAGGATGATCAACTCATGACAACAGAAAGGGTGCCCACAAGCCATAATTTTTGGTGTCCAGAATTAAGTTCTTTCCATAAGCTAATTCTTATTAAATGCTGTAAAGAAGAAAAGGTAGGAGATTTTTTCATTAAAGAACTGTATTATAATTACTTCTACTAAAGCTCACCAGCCAGTTATGATTCATGGACTGAAGTAGATTTGTTTAGAGAGTAGCAATGGCCAAGTTTGGGAGGTGGTTTGTGACTCTGTGTTATTAATAAGAAATAGAGACTTTGTTATTAACAGAACATAATGTTTTATACAGAAAATGATGAAAGAAAAGGTTGGAGAGCCAGCCAGGAACCTGGTGGTCCTTCCCTGGTGTGTGCCATGGGAAACTTGTGCTCTCTGCTAGGGAGGGCAGGGGTCTGCTGGACAGCGTTAGCAGGGGATTGATGGGCCTTTCAGATCTTGGCAGCAATGGGAAGAAGGCATTTGAAGAGAAAAACACCATAGTTACCAAGACCAGTTTGAAGATGGTTGACGTAATTTATATAAGAAATTACAGCAGTCTGCATAAAAAAAGAACAAAATAATGCCATTTGCAGCAAGATGGATAGACCTAGAGATTATCATACTAAGTGAGGTCAGACAAAGACAAATATCATATGATATTGCTTATATGTGGAATCTAATTTTTAAAATGATACAAATGAACTTATTTACAAAACAGAAAAACTCACATATCTTGAAATCAAACTTATGGTTACCAAAGAGGACCTGCTGTATAGCACAGGGAACTCTACTCAGTATTCTGTAATAGCCTATATGAGAAAAGAATCTGAAAAAGAATGGATATATAGAGAGGGAGATAGGTATATATATATATATATATATATATATATATATATATATCACTTTGCTGTACACCTGAAACTAACACAACATTGTAAAGCAACTATGCTCCAATAAAAAATTTTTTTAAAGTTATGGCAAACTGAATTAGGATAGAGGTAGTAGATTAAAGAGATGGAGGGGGATGTGGAGATGGGGCAACTGTGTTGCTCCTAGTTTCTGCGTGGGTGCCAAAGGGGATAGTTGCATCAACAACTAAGCAAATGTGAAAGGAAAAACATGTCAGAGAAAGATGTCACTGAGTCTGCAGTGTCCACCAGTATCAGAGTGTATAGTAGTATGGAGACCAATTAATATCTGGTTATAAAACTCTAAAGAGAGGGCTTCCCTGGTGGCGCAGTGGTTGAGAGTCCACCTGCTGATGCAGGGGGTGTGGGTTCGTGCCCCAGTCTGGGAAGATCCCACATGCCGTGGAGCAGCTGGGCCCGTGAGCCATGGCCGCTGAGCCTGTGCGTCTGGAGCCTGTGCTCTGCAACGAGAGAGGCCACAACAGTGAGAGGCCCGTGTACCACCAAAAAAAAAAAAAACTCTAGAGAGAAATATGGCTTAGAAATAGAGATTGGGGAATCATCAGCATTGAGTTGGAAAGTAAAACGACAGGAGTTGTTAAAATGGTAGAGGAATAATAGAATAAGAGGACAAGTGGGCAAAGGATGAAACCCTGAGAAGCACAAACTTTGAAAGAGCAGAGAGAAAGGATGAAGAACCCATGAGAAGGAAGAGGCAGAGGGGCAAGAAGAACACCAGGAGAAAGAAGTATAGAGTTTCGGTACAGCAAGTTATCAACAGAATGAATGAATGGAGGATGTTCCTATGAGAAATGAGAGAAAGAAAACTTGCTGGAGAAAGCCAAAGCATAGCTGGAAAATATTGAGGCTATGCTGTAGGATTTTCTGCCATCTCTGTAGGAACACTGAAAGGCTGTGGGGTCGACCTGGGCTACCAATAATTACAATAGATGAATAGAGGATAAAAAGCCATTGAGACTGTTGGTAAAAGTAGTTCTATAAACGGGGAGAGATCTAAGAAAGAGCTTATAGACTGGGAGAAGAGGAAAAACCTTGAAAGTTTCTTTGGAAGCAAATGTAGTTGGACTAGAGGAGTAGCACAGCTAGAAGGACGGGACAGATTGTGATCAAAGTTGAACTTAAAATTTCTGATGAGCAGTTCTAAGTGATGACAATGGGTGTGGGTGACTGAGGAAGTGATGAGATGATGTGCATTAGAGTTAGAGGTCAAGGAACTGTGATGTTAGGATGTGGGATGGCCTTATGGACCCTGAACCTGGGTTGTGTCACACCAGATGGTGAGACACAGTTGATAAATCATTGGAACAGACATGAATGGAGAGGAAAGCTATGAGCAGATGGAAAGTCTTCAGTGAATATGGGACAGTGGCTACCAGGTTGGATGCTGACAAGAATGAAGGATGACTAAGTGGCAGGTGCCCCAAAGAAGAAGGAGTTTTAAAGATTAAGACATGTGCTAGAAAATTCTAGACTATAGGAAATTGTTGTTGTTTCAGGTTCTGTGTCTCTGTGTATGAGCTTAGGTTCTTTAGGTTACAACCATAGAGAGTGAACTTAATAAGTTTAAGAAAAAAATGATTTATTAAAATTAAAAGATACTGGGGGGTAGCTCATGAAATTCAAGGAAAAGCCAATTAATCACGCTTCAGGAAGAGTAATAACCAAGGCAGTTCAATGAACATAGCTCTGTAGTATTGCAATTATCAGCACTCAGCTCTCAACTATAAACTGTTCCTCTAGTTTCAAATTCTTAAGAGAGAGATTCTGATTGGTCCAGCTTGACTTAAGTTTTACCCCTGGTCCAGTCAGCTATGGATAGGGAAATTGCATCATACAGTAAAAATATGACTACTGGAAGATTTCCTAGAGAAGAGATGCTGGTCGGCTATGTCCATGCAAGATCCCACCTGCTGTGAGGCCTTGTCTCCCAGCCAGCATTCCCATTTCTCTGGTCCAGAGAAGACCAGACTCAGGAAAGACCTGAGAGTCACCTTCCAATATTTGAAGACTGGTAACTTTCTCTCAGCTTCTATTCATAGAACATTTAACAAATACCTTGGTAAGTAATTATTGTATTCTAGGCACTGAGGCTACAATTGTGAAAAAGAAAAAATTCAAAGTCCATACTCCCATGGGCTTACATTCTAGTGGGAGAGAGGGAAAAAAAAGAATAAAATATTTTCCATTTGCAAAAAGTTCTTGGAAGGACATGAATGGGAAGTTTCAGTAAAAGTAATAGAGTGAAAGCTAGTTTAGGGTGGGAACCAAGGAGGACCTCTTTGAAGGGGTGATATTCTCAACTTCTCATATAAATCATTTCCTGTGTCATACCAACATCCAATTTGATGGGGAGGTAAGGGGTGAGCAGCAGCTAGACGTGGAGTAGTACCCTGGCTGGGGAAGCCTAGCAGGGACTGGAGGGAGGGCCTACTGGGAGAAGAGGGTCCCAGAGGAGAAGGGCCCAGAAGAGCTCAGAGACAGTCCTTCAGGCTGTGGTCAGAGATGCTGCTCATGGGAGCAAATATGAAATAAATAGAATGGGAAATGGAATCAAGCCCTGAACCGGAAGTGGGTGGAATCACTCCCCTTAGGCACCACCCAGGCTTTGATAGAAGCAAAGGGGCTTCACAAGGGATACTTGCCCACCCTTCCCCGTCACAGGCTGCAGGTCAGTCTGAGGGCAGGGATTCTTTTTTTCACTTGGACCCTTTGAAGAATATGATGAAAGTTGCAGGCCTTCTTAGAAAGTGCATGAATGCTCTCCCACATATGATTTTATAATTCCAGGTTAAGAATTCTGATCTTAGGAAATGAAGTTCGTTCTCTTTCTCTCTCTCTCTCTCACACACACACACATGCACACTTTTTTTTTTTTAACCTTTTCATCCTCTGCACCCGTTTTCCCCTCTCTGGCAACCACCAATCTGTTCTCTGTAACTAGGAGTTTGTTGTTGTTGTTGCTGTTCTTAAGACTACACATATAAGAGAGGTAATATATTTATTTTTCTCTGTCTGACTTATTTCACTTAGTATAATGCCCTCAAAGGCCATTCATGTTGTTGCAAATGGCAAGATTTCATTCTTTTTCATGCCTGAATAATATTCTATTGTGTGTGTACATATATATACCGGATTTTCTTTATTCATTTATTCATTGATGGACACAGGTTGTTTCCATGACCTAACTATTATTGTAAATAGTGCTGTAGTTAACATGGGGTGCATATATCTTTTCAAGTTAGTGTTTCCATTTTCTTAGCATAAAGACCCAGAATTGTGAGTGCTAGATCATACAGTAGTGCTATTTTTAATTTTTTGCAGACATAGACACTGTTTTCCATAGTGACTGCACCAATTTACATTCCCACCAACAGTGCCCAAGGGTTCCCTTTTCTCAACATCCTCACCAACTTATTTCTTGTCTTTTTGATAATAGTCATTTTAGCAGGTATGAAATGATATCTCATTGTGGTTTTGATTTGCATTTCCCTGATGATTAATGATGCTGAGCACCTTTTTCATGTACCTGTTGGCCATCTGTATGTCTTTTTTGGAAAAATGCCTATTCAACTCTTCTGCCTATTTTTTAATTGGATTGTTTGGAGGTTTTTTTGCTATTAAGGTGTATGAGTTATTTGTATATTTTGTATATTAGCCCCTTATCTAAGATTTGCAAATATTTTCTACTATTCAATAAGTTGCCTTTTCATTTTGTTGATAGTTTCTTTTGCAGTGCATAAGCTTTTTAGTATGATGTAGCCCCACTTATTTATTTTGACTTTTGTTGTTTTTGCTTTTGGTGTCAGATTCAAAAAATCATTACCAAGACCTGTGTCAAGGAGCTTACTGCGTATGTTTTCTTCTAGGACTTTTATGGCTTCAAGTCTTATGTTTGAGTCTTTAATACATTTTGAGTAAATATTTGTGTATAGTGTAACGTAGTGGCTGAGTTTCATTCTTTTACATGTGACTATCTAGTTTTCCCAACACCATTAATTGAAGAAACCATCCTTTCCCCATTTTATATTCTTGACCTCTTTGATGTAATTTAACTGACCATATATGCCTGGGTTTATTTCTGGGTCTTTGTTCTGTTCCATTGATCTGTGTGTCTGTTTTTATGCCAATATCATACTGCTTTAATTACTTGAGCTTTGTAACATAGTTTGAAATCAAGGAGTGTGAAGCCTCCAGCTGTGTTCTTCTTTCTCAAGATTGCTTTGGCTATTAGAGGTTTTTTGACAGTTCTGTACAAACTTTAGGATTATTTATTCTAGTTCTGTGAAAAATGCCATTGGAATTTTGATAGAGATTGTACTGAATCTGCAAATTGCCTTGGGTATTGTGGACATTTTAACAATATTGATTCTCCCAACCATGAACCCAGAATATCTGTCCACTTATTTGTGTCTTCTTCAATTTTTGTCATTAATGTCTTGTAGTTTTCAATATACAGGTATTTCATCTCTTGGTTAAATGTATTCCTAGGTATTTTATTCTTTTTGAAGTAATTGTAAATGGGATTGCTTTCTTTTTTTCTCTTTCATATAGTTTGTTATTAGTATGTAAAAACACAACAGATTTTTGTGTCTTGATCTTGTATCCTGCAATATTACTGAATTCATTTATTAGTTGTAACAGTTTCTTGATAGAGTCTTTAGTGTTTTCCATATATGACAGTATGTCATCTGCAGACAGTGACAGTTTTATTTCTTCCTTTCCAATTTGGATGTCTTTTTTTTTTTCTTACTTAATTGCTCTGGCCAGGACTTCCAATACTATGTTGAATAAAAGTAGTAAGAGTGGGCATCATTGCCTTGTTCCTGTTCTGAAAGGAAAAGCTTTTACCTTTTCACTGTTGAGTATGATATTAGCTGTGGGCTTGTCATATATGGCCTTTATTATGTTGAGGTATGTTCCCACTTTGTTGGAAGTTTTTATCATAAATGTGTATTGAATTTTGTCAAATGCTTTTTCTGCATCTATTTTTTAATATTTATTATTTATTTATTTATGGCTGCTTCAGGTCTTAGTTGCAGCACACAGGATTTTTTGTCACAGTGCACAGGCTCTTCATTGTGGCACACGGGCTTCTCTCTAGTTGTGGTTCATGGGCTCCAGAGCACGTGGGCTCTGTTATTGTGGCACATGGGCTTTCTAGATGTGGCTTACAGGATCAGTAGTTGTGGTGTGTGGGCTCAGTAGTTGCGGCGCATGGGCTTAGTTGCCCCACAGCATGTGGGATCTTAGTTCCCCAACCAAGGATAGAACTCGCATCCCCTGCATTGGAAGGCGGACTCTCAACCACCAGACCACCAGGGAAGTGCCTTTTTCTGCATCTATTGAGGTGCCTATATGTTTTTTGTCCTTCATTTTGTTAATGTGGTGTATCACAGTGACTGATTTGCGAATGTTGAACCATCCTTGCATCCCTGGAATAATTCCCACTTGATTATGTGTATGATCCTTTTAATGTATCTTTGAACTTGGTTCACTAATATTTTGTTGAGGATTTGGCATCTTTGTTCATCAAGGATATTGGTCTGTAATTTTCTTGTGGTGTCCTTGTGTCTAATGACAGTGAGCATATTTTCTTGTGTTTATTGGCTATTTGTAGAACTGTCTATTCAGATCCTTTGCCATTTTTTAAAACTATTTGTCTTTTTCTTATGGAGTTGAAAGAGTTCTTTATATATTCTAAATAAAATTTCCTTAACAGATACATTATTTGAAATAAAAAAAGTTCTCCCACTCTGTGGTTGTCTTTTCACTTTCTTTATGGTGTCCTTTGAAACACAAAATTTTTTAAATTTTTATTTGGTGATTTCCAATTTGTTTTTCTTTTATCACTCATGCTTTTGATGCCACATCTAAAAAGCGATTGCCTAATTCAATGTCATGAAGATTTACTCCTATGTTTTCTTTTAAGAGTTATAAAACTTTATCTCTTACATCAAGATCTTTGATCCATTTTGATTTAATTTTTATATAGTGTTAGGTAAGGAGCCAACTTGATTCTTTTGCATGTGAATATCCAGTTGTCCCAGCATCATTTGTTAAAAGACTCTTCTTTCTCCATTGAATGATCTTGACACCCTTGCCAAAAATCAATTGGTCATAATTGTGAGAGTTTATTTCTAATATATCAGTTCTAGTCCATTGATCTATATGTCTACCCTTATGCCACTACTGCACTGTGTTGATTATTGTAGCTTTGTGACATGTTTTAAAATTGGAAAGTGTGAGTCTTCCAACTTTGCTCTTCTTTTTCAAGATTATTTTGGCTATTCTTTGTCCCTTGAGTTTCCATATGAATTTAGGATCAGCTTGGAAATTTCTGAAAAGAAACCAGCCAGAATTTTGATTGGACTCTGTAGATCAATTTAGCATCTTAACAACATTAAGTCTTCCAATGGATGTACATGGGGTGTTTTTCCATTTATTTGGATCTTCTTTAATTTATTCCAACAATGTTTTGTAGTTCTCAGAGACTAAAATTTGCATTTCTCTTGTTAAATTTACTTCTAAATATTTTGTTCTTTATGTTGCTATTGTAAGTGGAATTGCACTCTTAATTTCATTGTTGGTTTTCTCACTGCTCCTGTAGAGAAATACAGTTGATTGCTGTATATTTTTGTATACTGCAAACCTGCTGAACTTGTTTATTCTAACAGACTTTTACTGTGTTTCATAACATTTTCTATATACAAGATCTTGTCATCTGCAAATAGAGATGGTTTTACTTCTTCCTTCCAATCTAGATATCTTTCATTTTATTTTCTTAACTAATTGCCCTAGTTAGAACATCCAGGACAATGTTGAAGAGAAGTAATGGCAGTGGATGTACTTGCCTTGTACCTATCTTAGGAGGAAAAGTGTTCAGTTTTCACCATTAAGTATGATGTTAGCTGTGGGGTTATCATTGATACCTCTTAACAGGTTGAGGAATTTCCCCTCTATTCCTGTTATGTTGAGTGTCTCTCAAGAGTGTTACATTATTTTATTAAATTTATTTTTGGAGGGGGGAAATGTTACTTTATAATTTTCCTTTTATAAAAATATATTAGAATGATAGAATTGTTACCTAAAGAGACATGTTTTTTAATTTACATTGCCTGAGCTATATTAATTTTTTCCAGATTTACTGAGATATAACTAACAAGTAACATTGTTTAAGAGGTGTACAACATGATGATTTGATACATACATATATTGCAAAATGATTACCACAATATGGTTAATTAACACATCCTTCAACTCACATAATTACCGTGTGTGTGTGTGTGTGTGTGTGTGTGTGTGTGTGTGTGTGTGGTGAGAACATTTCAGACCTAATCTCTTAACTTTTAAATATATAATATTGTTAACTAGAGTCACCATGCTATACATTTGAACCCTACTACTTATTCATCTTATAACTGGAAGTTTGTACCCTTTGAAACATCTCCCCATTTCTTCCCCCTCCCAATACCCTGGCAACCAGCATTCTACTCTCTGTTTCTATGAGTTCAGCTCTGTTAGATTCCGCATGTAAGTGATGGCATACAGTGTTTATCTTTCTCTAATTTATTTCACTTAACATAATGTCCTCGAGGTCCATCTATGCTATCACAAATGGCAAGATATTCCATTGTATATATTTACCAAATGTCTTTACCCATTAATCTGTGGATGCATATTTAGATTGTTTTCATGTCTTGGCTATTGTGAATAAGGCTGCAATGAATATGGGGGTGCAGATATCTCTTCAAGGTAGTGACTTCATTTCATTCAAATAGATACCCAGAAGTGGGATTACTGGATCATCTGGTAGCTATATATTTTAATTTGTTAAGGAACTTCCATTCTGTTTTCCATAGTGGCTACACCAATTTACATTCCTGCCAACAATGCAAAAGGGTTCCCTTTTATCCACCAACACTACTTATCTCTTGTTTTTTTGTTAACAGCAATTCTAACAGGTGTGGTTTTGATTTGCATTTCCCTGATAATTAGTGATGTTGAGCACCTTTTTATGTACCTGTTGGCCATTTGTATATCTCCTTTGGAAAAATGCCTATTTAGATCCTTTGCCCATTTTTTAACCGGATTGATTGTTTGTTTTTGCTATTGAGTTACATGAGTTTCTTACATATTTTGGATTTTAACACCTTATCAGATGTATGGTTTTAAGATACCTTCTCCCATTCCATAGGTTGCCTTCTTATTTTGTTGGTTACTTCTTTTGCTGTGCAGGAGCTTTTTAGTTTTGTATAGTCCCCTGTTTATTTTTGTTTTCATTGCTTGTGCTTTTGGTGTCATATCCAAAAACTTGTTGCTAAAACTATGTCAAGGAAATTTTCCCCTCTGTTTTCTTCTAGAAGTTTTATGGATTTGGGTCTTATATTTAAATATTTAATTCATTTTGAGTTGATTTTTTATAAGTGGTGTAGGATAGCGGTCCAATTTCATTCTTCACCATGTGAATGTCCAGTTTGTCCAACACCATTTATTGAAGAGACTATTCTTTCCCCATTGATTATTCTTGGCTTCCTTGTCAAGTATTAGTAGTAGACCATGTATGTGTGGGTTTATTTCTGGGCTCTCAGTTGTGTTCCATTCATCTATGTGTCTGTTTTCTTGTCGGTACCATACTGTTTTGATTATTACACCTTTGGAATATAATTTGAATTCAGGAAGTGTCCTGCCTCCAGCTTTGATCTTCTTTCTCAGGATTGCTTTGGCAATTTCAGGTCATTTGTGGTTCCATGTAAATTTAGGAATTTTTTTCTATTTCTGTGAAAAACATCAATGGAATTTTGATAGGGATTGCATTGAATCTATAGATGACTTTGGGTAGTATGGACATTTTAACAATATTAATTCTTACAATCCACAAACACAGGATATATTTCCATTTGTTTACGTCTTCTTCAATTTCTTTTATCAATGTTTTGTCAGTGTACAAATCTTTCACTTCCTTGGTTAAATTTATTCCTAAGCATTTTATTGTTTTTGATGCTATTGGAAGTGGATAGTTTTCTTTTTTTAATTTATTTTTTATTTTATTTTTATAATTAATTTTTACTGGAGTATAGTTGCTTTACAATGTTGTGTTAATTTCTACTGTACAGCAAAGTGAATCAGTTATACATATACATATATCCCCTCTTTTTTGGATTTCCTTCCCATTTAGGTCACCACAGAGCAGTGAATAGAGTTCCCTGAGCTATACAGTAGGTTCTCATTAGTTATATATTTTATATGTAGTATCAATAGTGTATATATGTCAATCCCAATCTCCCAATTCATACCACCTGCTCCCTTTCCCCCCTTGGTGTCCATACATTTGTTCTCTACATCTGTGTCTCTATTTCTGTTTTGCAAATAAGATCACCTATACCATTTTTCTAGATTCCACATATACGCATTAATATACAGTATTTGTTTTTTTCTTTCTGACTTAAGATAGTTTTCTTTATTTCTCTTTCAGATATTTCACTGTAGTGTGTATAAACACAACTGAGTTTGTATGTTGATTTTGTATCCTGCAACTTTACTTAATTCATTTATTAGGTCTAACAGTTTTTTGGTGAAGTCTTTAGGATTTTCTATACACAGATGACCCTTGAACAATGCAGAGGTTAGGGGCACTGGCCCTCTGCACAATAGAAAATCTACATATAACTTTACAGTCAACCCTCTGTATCTGTGGTTGCTCATCTGAGGATTCAACCAACCATGGATTGTGTGGTACTATAGTACATTTCTATTGGAAAAAATCCACCATATAAGTGAACATGTGCAGTTCAAACTCATGTTGTTCAAAGGTCAACTGTATAAGATCTTATCATCTGCAAATAGTGACATTTTTACTTCTTCCTTTCTGATTTGGATTCCTTATTTCTTTATCCTGCCTAATGGTTCTGGCTAGAATTTCTGATACATTGTTGAATTGGAACCTCATCCAGTATTTTTGTAATGTTTTTCCTTTCAATTTTCAGGTGGTTTTTGCTCTTACAGACTTTGTAATAGAAACTCTTGGGAAATCCTTTGTAGAGACACCACCTGTGGACCTGCCCTCTCTGTATCAAGACATGTCATACAAAACTCCCCTGGTATTTATCTTAAGCACGGGTTCAGATCCCATGGGTGCATTTCAGAGGTTTGCCCGGGACAGCGGGTATTCAGAACGGTAAGATCATATTGTGCAGTTTTAATAATTCATATGAACATCTCCTTGTTAAAATTTGCCTTTTTTCTTCCCTTTGTGGAGTGTAAACTCCTAATTCAGGTATTCCTTACTAAATAAATTAAGACACTTTAATATTTAGCTATGCATGTTGTTAAATGGTGTTAAATATCATAAGAGCAGATGTAAACTTCATTTGAGCAAAGGGGATATTGTTTAAAATGTTGAAGTATAATAATCTAATGCAATAGTGATTAAAACATTTGTTATTTAAGACATAATTTTAACGTAACTGTAAAAGGATTGTAGTTTATTCCTTATGCTCAAATGTGCAAAAAATTACATAGCTCTTTATGTTGTATTATTAATCTCATCTTTCTCCTGAGCTTCTACTCTGCTGGTTAAGAGAGGGAGGGGAAAGTTTAAACTTGTGAATTTACAATATTATATTTTCTTCTGGTTTAAATGTCTCCAGGGTAAGCTGATTTGGCTTCTTTCTCATGAAAGCTCAGTCTTCCTGACTCCTTCTTCCCCCACTCCTCTCCAAGATGGTGTCCTGATGGGTAGGAAAGTGCACAAGACCACAGAGTGTCAGAGGAGAGTAGGGGTCTCATATCTAGGAATTAATCTCCAGCTCTAACAGGCCCTTGCATGGAGTGGCTGGTCTGGCCTGGTCCCTGGATTGGCGATTACAAGATGATGGATCCCATCTGTTCTTTGAAGTTCATAACCTGTATTAGTCAGGCTTCTCCAGAGAAACAGAACCAATGGGATATATAAAAATATAATATGGGGCTTCCCTGGTGGCGCAGTGGTTGCGAGTCCGCCTGCCGATGCGGGGGACGCGGGTTCGTGCCCCGGTCTGGGAGGATCCCACGTGCCGCGGAGCGGCTGGGCCCGTGGGCCATGGCTGCTGGGCCTGCGCGTCCGGAGCCTGTGCTCCGCAGCTGGAGAGGCCGCAGCGGTGAGAGGCCCGTGTACCGCAAAAAATATATATATATATATATGTATATATAATATGTATATAATACCCTATCTATATTTTATCCTATATATGTGTATATATATATTGTATGTAAAATAAGAAACTGGTTTACATGATTATGGAGACTGATAAGGCCCAAAATCTGCAGCCAGCAAGATAGAAACCCAGGAGAGATGATGTGTAGTTCTAGTCCAAGTCCAAAGGCTTGAAAGCCAGGAGTAATAAGTCCCAGTCTGAAAGCTAGTAAGCTCAAGGCCCAAGAAAAGCCAGTGTTTTCATCTGAATCCAAAGGCCAGAAAAAAAGCAATGACCCAGCTCAAACAGTCAGGCAAAAGGATTTCCCTCTTACTCAGCATTTTTGTTCTATTCAGGTCTTCAATTGATTGGATGGGGCCTACCCACATTAAGGAGGGCAATCTGCTTTACTCAGTTTACTGATTCAAATATTAATCTCACCCAGAAACACCCCCACAGACTCATTCAGAATAATGTTTGACCTAATGTCTGGGCACCATGTGACCCAGTTAAGTTGACACATAAAATTGGCCATCAAATGGTCCTACACATTTGCCTTTGGTCCTGAAGTCCTACCAAAGAATTAGTATACAGTACTTTTAAGAGCTGTTGTGAATTAATAAGAAAAAGAAAACAGTTCGATAGGAATAAAGACAAAAAACGTGAAAGGGAAATTCTCAGAAAGGAAATCTAAATCCTGATAAGCATATGAAAAGATGTCCAACCTCACTAGTGATTAGGAAACAACAAATTCAAACCATTAGAAGATGTCATTTCATACTCAGCAAATTAGCAAAATGTTGGCAAAGATAGGGAGCTGTAGAAACATTCATATTGCAAGAGGGAGTAAAAAATTGGTTAAAATCACTTTGAAGAATTTTTAGCAGGATATTAAAGTTGAGGATAGCATTCCCCATATCCCAACAATTCACTACTGAATTTGCATTTTCCAACAAAATCAGTCACATGCATGCAAGAAGCCATGTTCAAGAACATTTGGAGAAACGTTTAGAATACAAAAAAAAAAAAAAAAAAAAGCACTAGAAACAACCAAATTGTCCACCTAGAAAAATGATTATATAAATTGTGGTTTATTCATAAAATTAAATACAATACACTATAGCCATGAAAATGAATAAACTATGACTACGTATATCAATATGGATGGGTCACACAAACTAATATTGAGCAAAAAAATTTAAGTTGCACAAAAACTATAGAATATTGGAGAAGTTTAATATAATGTATAAAATTTTTAAACATATATATTATACGTTGTTTAGGAAGTCATATTTTTTCAATAACAGTATAAAGAAAAATAGGGAAGTTATACTAAAACCAGGATAGAAGTGACTTTGGGAGGTGAAGTTTGGGTAATGAAAGAAGTGAACAGGAAGGGGCACGCTGCAGACTCAGATCATGTAGATAATGTTTTACTTCTTAAGCTGGGTTGCGGGTACATGGATACTTATTGTAAATATTAACTTTATAACTTTTGTATGTCTTAAATATTTCATAGGAATTATTAAAGGTAAAACAATTCAAGACAGCAATCAGAGAATGGAGAGGGGTGTTAATAGTAGTTAATGCGTGTTAAGTTCCTGATGTATTCAGGAGGAAAAAAGAAGTACAGAATAGCTCTATATTGCTGTAGGAAAATTTGTAATTGAATGAATATGTTGAAATTTTGAGGGAAAATACTGAAATAATATATAATGTATAGCTTCCAAGCCAGCAGAGGGACAAAAGAATATACAATGCAAATTTTAATCCAACATTAGATAGGAGAGAAGAAGAACAAAATTCAAAGATGAAACATAGTAAACCAAAAAGTCAAACCAAAGAGCAGAGATTAACCCAAATATTCGGTTGGCCAAAAAGTTCATTCGGGTTTTTGTAACTTGGGGAACCTGAACGAACTTTTTGGCCAATCCGTACCTAAATAAGAGTAAATATCTCACCTGTGAAAAGATTAAAAAAATCAAACTGGATTTTCAAAACAACATTCAATTCTATACTACTTAGAAAATGTAAATGCAACACAAAAACAGCACAAGAAGATAGAAAATAAAGAGATGCAAAAAATATACTATGCAAATACTAACCAAAAGAAAGCTGTTAACAGTTCCAATGCATATCACGAAATAGCGTTTGAGGAAAGATATATACATATTAGAGATAAAGAGGGGAACTATATGATATACAAAAAAAAAAAAAACACAAAGAAGAAACACCAATTGTACACAACTAACAAAGCTTGAAATATGTAAAGCAACAATTGGAGAAACTGGTACAAGGAGAAACTGGTAAATCAACATTAATGTGGAAAATTTTAACACATCTATAATAATAACTACTGTGAAGCACATAAAATTTGCAAAATTGGTAAGGATATAAAATATTTTGACAATTAAATTAATGAAATTAACAACCTTGCTCTTTACACTCAACAAACAGAGCAAATGCAAGATCTTAAGTACATAAGGAACATTTATAAGAATTAACCATGTTCTAAAAAAGACACATATTTCAAAAACATGACAAACATACTCTGCCCACAGTAAATCTTAGAAATCAATCTTAATTTTTTTTCATATTTGGAAAACAAAAAAATGTCCTTCTGAACAATCTGTCTGTTCAAGGGAAATCATAATGGCAATTGTCCAATAAGTGGAAGTAAATGACAAAAACAGTGTAACATATCACAAACCATTAAGGTTTAGAAATGAGCCTCCTAGAAGTAAATTTATGCATGTTTAATAACTTCTGGTTTTAGAAATGTCAGGCTAATATTACCACTAAGAATAATTAGGCAATCTAAAACTTAATTATTAAACTCTAACAGAAGGAAAAAATAATAAGCTAAGAGCAGAAATTAGTGACATAGAAAATATACATTTGATGGACAAGATCTAAAAGAACAGAGGTTTTTTTTTTGAAAAGTTTAATAAAACATAAATC
>NW_006798559.1:717542-724200 GCF_000442215.2 Lipotes vexillifer | reverse complement strand
GCTGAACCTACTGAGAGAGACAGACAGAGAGAGAGAAAGAGATCCAAAAAATTGTATCATGAATGAATAAGAGAATATGACTATAGAGCAGCAGACATTAAAATGGTCATAAGAGCATGTTATTTTTTTTTAATTTTGCCAATGAATTTGAAAATTTTAATGAAATGGAAAAATTCTTCCAAAAACACAACTTTAAAAGAAACTGTTCATTACAAAAAACCTTCCCACAATGCTGGGTTCACTTCAGTAATGTAAGGATGGTTAAAATATTGAAAACTAATTTAATTCATCACATTAAAAGAATAAAGGAGAAAAATCCTTTAAAAAAAGAAGAAAACTATTATTTAAATAGACACAGAAAGAGCATTTGTTAAAATTCAACATGTATTCATGGGGGGAAAGTCCCAGTAAACTAAGAATCTGGAAATCATTTCTTAAAAAGAGAAAACCAGAAATAAGACATTCTTCTACTCTGGTAAATGGTATCTTAAAATCATTGAATGGATTTAGCAAGGTTACTGGACATGAAATAGGTTGTATTAATGCATACTAGCAACAGGAACTCCCATTCATTGCTGGTTAGAATTCAAGGTGGTACAGCCACTTTAGAAGACAGTTTGGTGTTTTCTTACAAAACTAAACATACTCTTATCATATGAGCCAGCAATCTGGTACTTACCCAGAAGTGTTGAAAACTTATGTTCACACAAGAACCTACGTTACACAAGGATGTTTATAGCAGCTTTATTCATAATTGCCAAAACTGGGAAGCAACATAGATGTCCTTTAGTACATGAATGGATAAATAAACTGTGATATATCTATACAATGGAATACTATTCAGTACTCAAAAGAAATGAGCTATCAAGCCATGAAAAGACATGGCTGAACGTTAAATGCATATTACTAAGTGAAAGAAGCCAATCTGAAAAGGCTATATACTGTATGATTCCAAGTATATGACATTCTGGAAAAGGCAAAACTATGGAGACAGTAAAAATAAATAAATAAATAATAACAAAGGGTTTATTTCCAATGTGAAGAACTCTCAGAAATCAATAAGAAAAATACAAGTGAACCAGTAGAAAAAAAGAGGGGAGGGATATAAAAGGGAATAGCCAAGGGCAAATAAATAAACCTATGAAAAGGGGAAACAATTTAAAACCTCAGTGAGATACCATTATATATCCACCAGGTGTCAGCAAGAATGTGGAAAAATCAAGTACTCTCATCTATTGCTGGTAGGTGTGTGGAATGGTGGCATCACTTTGAAAAACAGTTTGATATTATAAAAAAAGTTAAACATACACATACTCTGTCAAACAGCAGTTCCATTCCTAGGAATATACACAACAAAACTGTGTACACATGTATGGGCTTTCCTGGTGGCACAGTGGTTAAGAATCCACCTGCCAATGCAGGGGACACGGGCTTGATCCCTGGTCCAGGAAGATCCCACATGCCACAGAGCAACTAAGCCCATGTGCCACGACTTCTGAGCCTGCGCTCTAGAATCTGCAAGGCACAACTACTGGGCCCATGCACCACAACTACTTAAGCCCACGCACCTAGAGCCCACGCTCCGCAACAAAAGAAGCCACCGTAATGAGAAGCCCACGCACCACAATGAAGAGTAACCCCCACCTGCTGCAACTAGGGAAAGCCACGCACAGCAACTTAGACCCAACACAGCCAAAAATAAATTAATTAAAATAAACTTTTTTAAAAAAACAGAGTACATGCATATCAAGAGACATCTATGGAATGTTTATGGCAGCATGGTTTGCAACAACCAAGAACCAGAAATAACCCAAATGTCCATCAAGAGCAGAATGGATGAATGAATTGGGATATAAGCACACAGTGGAATATTATTCAGCAATGAAAATGAACTACAATGACACACAATAATATGAATTAATCTAAAGAAATATTGTTGATCGAAATAGACCAAATATAAAAAAATATATGCTATTTGATTCCATTTATATAAATTCAAAAACAAGCAAAATTAATCTATGGTGTTAGAATTCAAAATAGTTGTTGCCTTTGAGAATAAGGAAGGATACTGATTGGGAGGGTGCTAGTAATGTTCTTTTTTGTTTGTTTGTTTTTGCCCTATATGGTGCTACATGCGTACATTCCCTTTGGGAGAACTCATAAAGCCGTACACTAATGATCTGTGTACTTTTGTAAATATGTTACACTTCAATTTTTCAAAAGTTTTTTTAAAAACTGACCTATAGCGTTGGAATCAGGACCATGGATACCTTTAGGATGGAGGAAGGGAAAATAATTGGAGTAGAAAGGGGCATAGGAGAAATGTCCCTGGAGTGTTGGCAAAGTTCTCTTTTCAACCACAGATGTTTATTTGAGATAATTCAAAGAACCATAAATTTGTTTTTTGCACTTCTGTGTGTTATAGTAAAAAATATTTTTGAAAATAAGAAAAAACATTTGCACATCTATCACAATGAGGATTTGAAATGCGTGCATATGCTAGGCAAGAGCCTACCATATTTACATTTCTTAATACTTGCATTGCTTAAAAATAATATAAAACAGCATTTCATTGTTGTTGTTGTTCAATTCAGGGTGCAGTCAATTTCACTGGGGCAAGGACAAGGACCGATTGCTGAAAGAATGATCAAAGATGCAATGAAATCAGGAAACTGGGTATTTTTGCAAAACTGCCATCTTGCTGTTTCTTGGATGTTGGCAATGGAGGAGCTAATTAAAACCTTCACAGATTCAAGTATGTGGAGCACATAGCATTTGTATAATACCTTTTTCACGTGGCCTTTCTTGTTGAATCCAATCCTTATAATAATTATTTATTGTTGGCATTGTTTTACCCATATTAAAAAGGAGAAATTTGAGATCTAGAGGGGTGTAGTTAAGTTACACAACCCAGATTCAAATAAAGATGTTCAGACTCCAAACTGAAGGTATGATCCCCTGGATCATTTCTGTTTCATGTTGCCTTCTATGGGAGGCCATTTGAATTCAAAATAAATTATATCTAAGCATGATGAAAAGAAATAGAAACTGGACTTAGGAAAAAACAAGGAAATTAGATCTTTCACTACAGAATGAGAGAAGTTCAGGAACAAAGTTCAAATTAGAACCAATTCTCAGAGTAGTGTTTTACCACATTTTATACTCTGTAACCCACATGACAATCAACCTTCACATGTGTCTCATAGTCACTCACACACACACACACACACACACACACACACACACACACACACACACTCATGGGGGTGCCCAGCATGAGTCATGGTTGCCACCACTAACTATAATATCACCACTTTCCTTCCCACTCAAGAAAGTATAATGGACTGCAAAGAGGGAAGTGGACTTAGAATCTACTCATTTTTATATAATAGTGTAAAAACAGTTGAAACCTTAGGAACTGTATTATTGGTAATAAGCTATGCGCACCCCACTTTACCACTCTCCCTGGAAGCCATGAAGGAGAATACCCAGCCTGGGATATCCAGGGCCCTTTCTCTGGGGTCCTCCTTTTTGCCCTGGCCACAGAGAGCTTTCTAGGAAGGTGAGAGATATGCACATGATCTTGCATGTGACTTTCCTCATTGCTACCTATTAAGTTTGAAGAGATGCTCCTTTACAGTGTGGCCAGCCTGCACTGGTTACCAAGCCACAACCAGGGCTTAGCAGCCTTCCCCTAGAAGGCCCCTCATTCCCTGGGTACCGCCTGCCCTGCCTTCTGCAGGCTGCTTCCATCAAGGATAGATAGTCATTAGCATCTGCCACCCAGAATCTCCACTCCTCTTTGCAATGCAAATAAGAGATGGCTTGCTTCCTGCTGGGCCTGTGGCTTATTTCTATTTACATAATTAAAGAAAAATGACAAGGTCTTTACCACTGTTCCTAATCCTGTTTAGGATTATGATTAGGAAAAAAAAAATGCTGGGAAGGCATCTAAAAAGCAGTTTGCTGCAGTGGTACTATGTGAGCCTTCCAAGTATGGACCTGTACTTCAGCTTCACAATGACCTGGACAAGAGGGCCAAACGTTCAAGGAAGCTGGATGGGCTACGGAAGCCAGAGAAGGTGTTGATGGATTTTAAGTGTTTAAGTGGATAGATAAATCCTCTCTTGGCCCTCGTTACAATTGTTTATTAACTTAGCCATCTGAGTTCTAATGTTTAACTTGAGCCAGAAAAAAAACAAAAAAACAAAACATTCAGGTAATAAACTGAAAAGAGAAAGTGAATGAAAGAAAAAAGAGGAAGAAAAAAACCCTCTGGGCTTGAAATTCTAAGACCTGTTTAGAGTTTCACCACCACCACCCCCGCACTTCCTGACTGTACATATCACGCCTCTTCTCTGGACCTCAGTTTCCCCCGCAATAAAATGACTGCATAGCGTCATTGCTAGAAGTCCCACAACTAAGATGATTTCTAATTCCATTCCAGCCCTAAACTTCTATGATGTCTATGAAAGTTAAGATTCTTGATGCTTTTGCAATTATAAGAGAAAAGGTACTTTAAAAAAATGCTTCTCTAAACCTGGCCTTTTTCACTCTTTGGTTCTTTTGGTTAATGAAATCATTAGCCCTAAGACTTTAATGATGTTTGACTTATGCCTAATAGTTTTTACCATACAAGCAACTTTAGTGCTGTTCTACAATTGTACTAGAATTAACTTATAATTTTAGCTATTTAATATAGCTCATGAATTTAGATTACCAAACCAAGAAGCATAAATTCAGCTTTAACCTGCAGTCATTCCTTTAATAAATATTTGAGAACCTACCACGTACCATGCATTGTTCTAGATGCTTAGGGTATGTTGGTGAACAAAATAACCATAGTCATCTGCCCTCATTGAGCTTACATGCTAGTGAGGGGAGAGAGACGACAAACAAACTACATAACAAATAAGTAATTTATAAGGTATGATAGAATGTGGTCGGTGCTTTGGAAAAACTTTAAAGGAAAGTAAGGAGAAACAGAAAGGTTGGGATGGATTGGGGGTGAGGAAGAAGGGTGGATAGCAGTTTTAAATGGCATGTTCTAGATAGGCCTCTTTGAGAAGGTGGCATTTGACCAACACTTGAAAAAAGTAAGGGAGTCTAAAGGAAGAACATTCAGGTAGAAGGAACAGCTAGTGCCCGCGTCCTCCCTCGGAGGGAGCAAGCCGAGAGTGTCGGAGAAACACCGTCACTTGTACTTAGAGACCAATGCCAAGAAGGGCCTCCTTCGATGATGCCTGTGTCTTCCTGTGATGTGATCAATGATTTTCCCAGCTCTGCTTTGGCCTTTTGAACCTGGAATGGAGCTTGTTCTTTCTTAGGTTCTCTGTCCACAACTCAGAAAGGAAGCGTATATTGACTTAACTTCTTGATGCTGTATGTGAGGTCTCTCCGTTTCCCTGCTCCCTGAGCTCCCTTCGCAACATCTCTGAAGAAGGGACAAATTTCTTTTTTCGCCAGAGGGCTTTCTGGCCATGTTCACGCAATTTGCCTTAAATTGAATGGCTAAAGAAATTAAAAAGAAATAAAAACAAACAAAAACTAAAACCCCTTCTTGAGCATAAATGTAGTAACTGTCCTCTCTTTCAATTGAAAAGTTTCCCAATTTCAGAGGAAAGGCCCTTAGCATCTCTATCATGTATTGAAAATTAACGTGAAATTAAACTGAATAACTGAGAAAATAATTGAGTAATTTCTTTACTCAAATATGCCAGCATCTAGACTGCCAAACTGACTTGTGTGAAGAGCTTCTGTAAAGAGTCCCCTCACCTCCATTTTAGAAGATTTTACAACATAAAATACTTAAAATAGAAAACCTAGTCTTTAAACAGAACTTACAGCATATTTTTTTTGCTATGCTATAATAATTATTTCTTACAGAAAAGTGTTACTAAGAGGTATGCATTTTCCTTTTTTGTCGTTTTGTCTTTGTTTCAAACAGATATTGTTATCAAGGACACATTTCGACTTTTTTTAAGTTCCATGCCTAGTAATACATTTCCTGTCACAGTTCTTCAAAATTCTGTCAAGGTAACGTATGGTTGGCCTGTAACATGATTGGTCTCAGGGTGTTCGCTGAGTGGGTCCAGGAAGCCCAGGCTTGTGCCAGGTTGTGTCAGAGTCCAGGTGGCCCAGGTGGGGAAGTGGGAGTCTGTGTCCCTTCACCGGAGAGTGAGCAGGGAAAGAATTTCCCAGGCCATTGCCCATCTTTACGTGCCCTAATGCTGCTGGTCATTCAACACCTCCACTCTTCCCCTCTATAAGAAAACATCAAGGATGCAGAGGAATGAGTACAGAACCCCTCCCAGAGTTAAGAGAATGTTTCAGCATTTGGGAAAGAGGAAGGCCCACAGGGAGTATGGCTGCTGGATTGCAAGGCTGGAAGTTTCCAATATATGGGAAGCCTCTGCATATGAATGATCACCCAGGAACCAGGGATGCCTCTTCCCTGTCTGCCCTGTGCCACCAAGGCAAAGTGTGGGGTGATGCCGTATGTTGAGATGACCAGAAAATCCAGTGCAGAAAGCCTGAGCATCCTTTCGGGTCCATGTTTAGAGAAATGGACACCAAATGGAAGTGTCTGAGGTTCTTGTTGAGGTGGTTCACACACTATAGGTCTGAGGACCCCCTATTCTCCAGAGACTGAGGCCGA
>NW_006798559.1:695009-717493 GCF_000442215.2 Lipotes vexillifer | reverse complement strand
ATGCCTCCCAGGCATTGGTTATTTACGTCCCCTCATTGGCTTCAGCCTATTTGTGTTATTCCGAAATAACGCGTATCTGTACAACCACCCTCTCTGCCGCGGGTGTCTCTACAGGTAACCAATGAGCCTCCAAAAGGTTTACGTGCAAATATCAGACGAGCATTTACCGAAATGACACCTTCATTTTTTGAAGAAAACATACTTGGAAGAAAATGGAGACAAATAATATTCGGCATTTGTTTCTTCCATGCAATTATTCAGGTACGCTCAATTTGTATTTTAATAGAGACAAGAAGTGTATTAGGTTAAAAATAAAAAGAATTAAATAAAAGCTTACAAATGGCATTGTGAAATGCTGAGGGCCCTGTTCTGTCTGAACCCAAGTTGTTTCAACTCAGTCCCTGATCTCTGTACACCCCTTGCCTCTGTATCTCACAGCTTTGCCTCCCAGCTCTGCTCTGCCCTAAGGAGCAGCATCTCCTGGTTGAATGCAGTAGGTCAAATTCAAGAGCAGGAAATTGATCTCCATAGCCGTGCTTCACTCACAAAATCTGCTTGACTTCCAGACTCTACTCCTGAAATCGGTGGTCCCATTCTCTCAATCACCTACACTCAGAGTTTCAGGATTATTTTTATTCTCTTCCTTTACACTTATATATCATGTCAGTCAGCAAGTCTTCATTTTTCTTACAATAATTTCACTCTCACCTGCTCCTGTTGGAGTGGGCTTAGACACTTAACAGCTTCCTCCCTGTGATTAGAGTTCCAAGTCCCCTGAAAAGTGGCCTTCAACTGGGCACTCCTTTCCCCGCTCTGTTCAGACCTCACTGCTCTGATCTGGTGCCCATCCTGTGGCCACATACTGGGCACTCCTTTCACCCCCTCTGTTCAGACCTCATTGCCCTGATCTGATGCCCATCCTGTGGCCTCGTACTGGGCACTCCTTTCCCCCCTCTGTTCAGACTTCACTGCCCTGATCTGGTGCCCATCCTGTGGCCTCATACTGGGCACTCCTTTCCCCCCTCTGTTCAGACTTCACTGCCCTGATCTGGTGCCCATCCTGTGGCCCTTGTACCGGAATTCTGACTCCAGCTCCATATCTCTGTATGGGGTCTTAATTAGACAGGCTGCCTGGTTTTCAAATGTGTGTGGTCTGCAGATGAAGAATCAGTAGAGAAGAAACAAAGATTAAAGATGCAAAATGTGGGATAAATAAGTAAACAAGGTCCTAGAGGAGATCAGAGAGGCTGGGACTGGGGCTCCCAGTAGGAGGCCTTTGTGCTACTGACAAAAGCAGCTGAGATGAGGGATAGTTTAAGATTTAGGGAAATTTTGAGATGGAGAGGAGGAAACATGGTACAGTTGCCAAGATATAGACCAACCTAAGTGTCCCTCAACAGATGAATGGATAAAAAAGATGTGGTATGTATATTACAATGGAATACTAATCAGCTATAAAAAAGAATGAATTTTTGCCATTTGCAGCAACATGGATGGACTTGGAGGGTATTACACTAAGTGAAATAAATCAGGCAGAGAAAGGAAAGACAAACACTATGCGATATCACTTTATATGTGGAATCTAAAAAATACAACAGGGACTTCCGTGGTGGTCCAGTGGTAAAGAATCTGCCTGGCAATGCAGGGGACGCCAGTTTGATCCCTGGTCGGGGAACTAAGATCCCACATGCAACGGGGGCAACTAAGCCTGTGCACCACAACTACTGAGCTCACACACTTCAACTAGAGAGCTTGTGTGCCACAAACTACAGAGCCCACACTCTCTGGACCCCGCTCACCACAACTACAGAGCTCGTGGGCCCTGAAGCCTGAGCGCCACAACTAGAGAGAAGCCCGCGTGCTGCAACTAAGGCCTGACGCAACCAAAAATAAATAAATAATAAATCTTTTTTAAAAAGTTATAAAAAAAAGTTATTTAAAAAAATACAACAGAGGGCTTCCCTGGTGGCACAGTGGTTGAGAGTCCACCTGCCGATACAGGGGACACGGGTTCGTGCCCTGGTCAGGGAAGATCCCACATGCCGTGAAGGCTATAAAACATAGGAATAATACTCTTTGACATAAATCACAGCAAGATCTTTTTTGATCCACCTCCTAGAGAAATGAAAATAAAAACAAAAATAAACAAATGAGACCTGAGACTTCCCTGGTGCCTCAGTGGTTAAGGCTCCATGCTCCCAATGCAGGGGGCCAGGGTTCGATCCCTGGTCAGGGAACTAGATCCCACATGCATGCCACAAGTAAGAGTTCGCATGACACAACTAAGGAGCCCACATGCCACAACTAAGGAGCCTGCCTGCTGCAACGAAGACCCAGTGCAACCAAATAAATAAATAAAGATTTAATTACAAAAAATAAATAAATAATAAAAATTTTAAAAATACAACAAACCAGTGAGTATAACAAAAAAGAAGCAGATTCACAGATACAGAGAACAAAGTAGTGGTTACGGGGTGGGGAGGCTATCTGGGGTGGTGGAGGGGGAGGTACAAATTATTGGGTGTAAGACAGGCTCAAGGCTGTATTGTACAACACAGGGAATATAGCCAATATTTTGTAACAACTGTAAATGGAGTGTAACCTTTAAAAATTGTATAAAAATTAAAAAATAAGTTTAAAGGGACTTCCCTGGTGGCACAGTGATTAAGAATCTGCCTGCTGATGCAGGGGACACGGTTTTGAGCTCCAGTCCAGGAAGATCCCACATGCTGCGGAGCAACTAAGCCTGTGCACCACAACTACTGAGCCTGCACTCTAGAGCCCATGAGCCACAACTACTGAGCCCACGTGCCACAACTACTGAAGCCCGTGCACCTAGAGCCCGTGCTCCACAACAAGAGAAGCCACCAAAATGAGAACCCCCGCACTGCAACAAAGAGTAGTCACCACTCACAGCAACTAGAGAAAACCTACACGCAGCAACAAAGACCCAACACAGCCAAAAATAAATAAATAAATTTTAAAAATAATAATAATTTTAAAAATCTTTAAATAAAAAAATAAATTTAAGAAAAGAGGAGGGAATGTGGGACCAATCTTCTGATACAATCAGTAGTTTAGAATTAAGAAATTAGGTGAGATAGGGAGATAACAAAGAAAGGGAAAGATTTCACTGTGGGGAGTTATGAAACAAGAATTGAGATTCTGGGTATCAGTTTAAAAAAAAAAAAGCCCACTATAGAGAAGTCAGCATGTAAGCAGCACATCACGCATGACTGAAAAGCCTGGGTGATAGACAGGCTTCTTAGAAGAGTTGGGGGCAGCTCTCTCCACCAGATGGGTGATTAGTGTCAATATTTTTATGCCAAAAGACTCTAGGTGGGATAGTTTTCCCTATTTTGATGGAGAAATATTTTATTTTACCATGAAGAACAAATGTTCTTTTGACAAGTCTATCACACTTTCACATTTCTCGTAATATCAAATTTTCTTTTGGAAAATTGGCAAAAGGCCAGTGTTGAAGGAAGAGGTGCCTGCCCTGTTTGGTGACAGCCAAACTGAAAGCCTGGCTCAAGTTGAATGTCATGATTTTAACCGATTTTGCACAATGAGGATGCTCAACTTCAACAGAAACCTTTTAGTTTTCAGTATTTTACACAATTAATTTTATCAAACTTTAAGACCATTTTCATTTTCTATTCTAGGAGAGAAAAAAGTTCGGCCCTCTTGGTTGGAATATCTGTTATGAATTTAACGACAGTGACAGGGAATGTGCTTTACTGAACCTCAACCTTTACTGTCAAAAAGGAAAGATTCCCTGGGATGCATTGATTTACATCACTGGTCAGTATGCCCACATGATCTGATGTCCAGCTGTGCACCACACAGTTGTTGGTTTACGCCCACCTGGCTTATACCAAAATGATGTCCTCCCAAGCCTTTGGTGATGGTGGTGAGGACTTCTGATACTGCCTTTGAGAAGATAAGACCATGATAAGAATATCATAAGAATATTTACACATAGGAAATGGGATGAATGTTTTCCCAAATAATAATAGCAAAATCTTAGATAGCTCTTGCTACATGCTAAGCATGTTTTAAGCATGTCCCATGGATTAGCAGATTTAATCCTCACAACAACCCTATAAGGTGAAAACTATTATATCCCTATTTTACACACAAAGAACCTGGAGACCAAGGGTGAAGCCAAGATTTAAAGGCAGGCAGTCCAGCCTCCAGAGTCTCTGCTCTTAAATTCAAAAGAATCGACACATGATTGACTAGTCGAGACCTGTTGAGCTAGGTGTACTTATGAAAAAGGAAAAACTATTTCAGGAATTACAATTTTTAACAAACATGAATTGTGGCCAAATGAGATCTTACTGCCAAAATCAGATATAATTTAGACCATGTAGACCCAAATAATGAAGAACAGATTCCTACTGGGAGGTGAGGGAGGGAGAGAGCAGAATGGGAATGGATGGTTTTCATTGGTGACCAAGGGAAATGGGGAACAGCAGAGAGGTATCAGCTGATCTAGAGCCTTGAACAGCACATGACACCTTGGAACATGTTTGAGGGAAGGGCAGCGAAACAGTATGGAAATGGATGAGGACCCATCCCCAGGGTGGACCAAGAGAAGTAGGCATGGAACCTGGGAAGCTACCTTGTACTCCTGCTCTCAGCCACTCCTGTGTGGCCAACATTGCTTAACATAACAGTGAGTTAGGCAGAATTCTTCTCTGGCACCCTCTATGTACCCTGAATTTTCTGCTTCCTAGCTTTTCTCTCCCTTCCTTCTCTCCTAGAACACTTGAACTTTCTGGTTACCTCAATTTCTACTGCTGTGGAAGTAACTGTGTTTTGGTTTTTTTTGCTTTTTGGGTTGTTTTTTTTTTTTGCAGTACGCGGGCCTCTCACTGTTGTGGCCTCTTCCATCGCGGAGCACAGGCTCCGGACGCGCAGGCTCAGCGGCCATGGCTCATGGGCCTAGCCGCTCCACGGCATGTGGGATCTTCCTGGACCGGGACAAGACCCATGTCCCCTGCATCGGCAGGCGGACTCTCAACCACTGCGCCACCAGGGAAGCCCGTAACTGTGTTTTGAAAACGATAGAAAAGGATGAGACAAAGATGTATCTGCTCTCATCACTACTATTCAGTGTTGTGCTGAAGTTTCCAGCCAGGGAAATTAGACAAGGAAAAGAAATCAAAGACTTCCAGATTAGCATGGAAGAAGTAAACCTATCTTTATTTACAGATGACAAGATCTTGCATGCAGAAAATCCTAAGGAATTCACACACACTCACGCACACACACACACACACACACACACACACACACACAAACTGGAAGTAACAAATGAGTTTGGCAAGGTTGTAGGATACAAAGTCAATACACAAAAATCAACTGCATTTCTATATACTGGCCATGAACAATTAGAAAATACTTTTAATTCTATTCATGATAACATCAAAAAGAATAAACTACTTAAGGATAAATTTACCAAAAGAAGGGCAGATTTGTGCACTGAAACCTGCAAAGCACTGCCAAAGAAAATTAATCTAAATAAATGAAGAGACATGACATGCTCGTGGGTTGAGAGACACAATATTGTGAAAGTGGCAATAATCCCCACACCAATCTATAGATTTAACACAATCCCTATCAAAATCTCAGCTGACACTGTTGCTGAAATTGGCAAGCTGACTACATTTGGATGGAAGTGCAAAGGGCTCCAAAAAGCAAAAACAATCCTGAAGAAAAAGAATGAAGTCAGAAGAGTTACATTTCCCAATTTCAAAAGTTATACAAAGCTACAATAATCAAGACAGTGTGAGACAACAAGGACTTACTGTATAGTACAGGGAACTATATTCAATATCTTGTAATAAACTATAAAGGAAAAGAATCAGAAAAAGATATATAGATATATAAACATATATGTGTAAACGAATCACTGCTGTACACCTAAAACTAACACAATATTGTAAATCAACTAAATTCAATTAAAAAAAAAAAAAAAAACAATATGGTACTGGCATAAGGATAGACATATAATCAATGGAACAGAATTGAGAATCCAGAAATAAACCCTTATATTTCTGGTTAATTTATTTTTTTAATTATTTATTTATGTATTTATTTTTATCTGTGTTGGGTCTCTTTTGCTGCACACGTGCTTTCTCTAGTTGCGGCGAGGTGGCCTACACATTGTTGTGGTGCACGGGTTTCTCATTGTGGTGGCTTCTCTTGTTGCGGAACATGGGCTCTAGGCACACAGGCTTCAGTAGTTATGGCACATGGGCTCAGTAGTTGTGGCTCGCGGGCTCTAGAGCGCAAGCTCAGTAGTTGTGGCGCACGGGCTTAGTTGCTCCAAGGCCCGTTTTCCCGGGCCAGGGCTGGAACCTGTGTCCCCTGCATTGGCAGGCAGGTTCTTAACCACTGCACCACCAGGGAAGTCCCTGGTCAATTTATTTTTAACAAAGGCGCCAGGACAATTCAATGGAGGAAGGAGAGTCTTTTCAATAAATGATGCTGCGACAATTGGATATCCATCTGCGAAAGAATGAACTTGGATCCTTATCTCACACCATACAAAATTCAAAATGAGTGATATATCTAAATATAAGAGCTAAAACTATAAAACTCTTAGGAGAAAGCATATAAGTAAGTCTTCATGACTTTGGGTTAATAATGGCTTCTTAGACATGACACAAAAAGCACTAGCAATAAAAGAAAAATAATAAATTCAACTTCAACATGTAAAACTTTTACACTGCAGCAAACACCATCAAGATAAGGCAACTCTATACGAAGTATATAAAGAACTCCAACAACAGTAAGATGAAAAATAATCCAATTTTTAAATGGGCAAAAGATTTCAATGTACATTTCGCAAAAAAAAAAAGACATACAAATGCCTAATAAGCTCACTTAGTCATTAGGAAAATGAAAATGAAAGCCATAATGAGTTACCACTTTACACCCATTAAGATGACTATAATAAAAAAAGACAGTAACAAGTGTTAGCAAGGATGTGGAGAAAGTGGAACCCTCATACATAGCTGGTGACAATGTAATATGTTGCTGCTGCTTTGGAAAATGTTTTAATAGGTTTACCATATGACCCAGAAATTCCATTCCACGCCTAGTTATATACCAGGGAAAATAAAAACTCATGTCCACACCAAAACTTGTACAGAAATGTTCATAACAGCATTATTCATAATCCCCAAAAGTGGAAACAACATGAATGTCTATCAGCTGATGAATGGATAAAGTGAGGTGTATCCATACAATATTACAAATGTAATATTACTCCACCATAAAAAAAATAAAGTACTGACACATGCTCCAACTTGGATAAACCGCAAAAACTTTATGCTAAGTAAAAGAAGCCAGACACAAAATATCACATGTTGTATATTCCATTTATGTGAAATTTCCAGAAAAAGCAAATATACAGACAGAAAGTAAGATAGTGATTGCATGGGGCCGGGGATAAGAAATGGACAGTGACTGCTAATGGGCACAAGATTTATTTGGGGGGATGACAGAAATGTTCTAAAATTAGATCATGGTGATGGTTACACAACTTTGTAAATTTACTAAAAACTATTTAATTATACATGTAAATTTTAAGTGACATAATTTTCAAGGTGTAGCTCATCAAAAATGTTTAAAAAAAAAACAATAGGAGAAAAAAAGGCAATGCTTTAGCCAGGCAATGATATATGCTTGTGGTGGGATTTTAGGCAGTCATTTATGGATTAATCCAGAAAATCCAGGTTAGTACCACTATGCTAAACGCTGGAAATACAAAGATGATGTAGTCCCTGCCTACCAAAAACTCATGGGATGGAGATAATAAATAAATTATAATGTGGTATGACAATTACCGAAATAGAAGTGTATGGACCATGCTGTGGGAATTCAGAAGGAGCAAATAATGCTACCTGGAGGAATCTGGGAAAGCTCCACCAAGGGGGCAATGCTTGAGTGGGGCACTGAATGGTGGGTTGGGCTCAGCAGGAGAGAAGAGGCAGGAGAGCACACTGGCAGAGAGAACAGTGATGGTAAAGCCCAGCAGTGTCAGGATGTGGCATGCCTGTAGACACTGTGAGTAGTTCATGAGTGCCAGAGCAGAGTATAAAGAGGAGATGTGTATGGAGGAAAGCTTTATCTTCAACAAAACTAAAAAAAGGTGATCTGCGGGCACATCTTGAAAGCCTGTGTGTGTGTTAATAAATTTGGGCTCTACCTTATAAGCAATGGTTGGCAATTATAGTCTTTTAGGCTAGGAACAGGTGCAACCACTTATAAAGCTATAACAAAAGCAAGGTGAAGAATTGAACAAGGGGATACAGCAACACCAAGGGGGAGACTAGACAGGAGAGAATAAACAGAGAAAGATTAAGGAGGCTTTAAATATGGGAAGGTATTTGGGGTTGGAAGCGGGTCGGCGACGGTCCTTAAAATTTTATAGAGTAAGCTACAGTGATGCCTAAGTCCAAGTGACAGCTCTGAGCTCAAAGTGGGCAAAGACAGAGCCAAACCTAAGGCCTATCCAGTTTCTGTCGGGCCATCCCTGAGCCAGCCCACAGGGATAAGAATGGAAGAGAAGGGGAAGACACCACATCAGGATTTGCAACAAGACCCTCAGGAACTGAGATACCCGGGACCAGGACAGGTGGTGGACGTGAATGGTAGACGCCCCCTCCCAACATCTGTCTTCTGAACCCAGAAGACTCCTTCCTAAAAGTAAACCTAAAATTGAGTCATCTACCCTGAATCAAATTATTCGAGTTCCTGGTTTACTCACTTTGATCCAAGAAAAACATAACACTAAATCTGGACGCAGAATCACAAAGTCTGATGACTTTTAAGGCGAATATTTCTGTGTTACTTCTCAAAATATAAATATTTTTGTTTAAAAAAAATTTTTTGGCCCTGCCGCACGGCATGTGGGATCTTAGTTTCCCAACCAGGGATCAAACCTGGGCCCCCTACAGTAGAAGCGTGAAGTCTTAACCACTGGACCGCCAGGGAAGTCCCCGAAATTTTTTTAGAATAATGCACTTCAGGGCAACTCTTTCCTCTCACCAGTGACTAATTATTGGAGTCTGCGTTTTCCCGGCTACCCTCCTCTCCCAGACACCATGATGCAATTGAAGAAACTTGACCTTTATATTCCCATCTAACCCTCAGGATCCAAGTTAGTCTGAAGCTAGATGGGCCCACCACAAAGATTTAACCCAACTTTGTGTTGCAAGATTTCCCAGAGAGTGACTGAAGAGTATTCTCAGGAAAGTACAGCAGCATCTCTTTCTTCCCTCTTAGAATTGCTAATACAGGGAGTCAGTAACTTGATCATCAGCTCTGGCACTTACTCCCCAACGTCCTCACTCTAAGTGGCTGAGCCAGTAAGACTGACCAGAAGTGCCTCAATAGGAGAGGGAAGATAGGTGCAAGCCAGGAAGCTACTATCCTGGAAGAAATAAATTACTGAGATTCCAAACCCAAATAACATACTCTCTACCAACCATCTCAGCTTGAAAAAGAATTTTTTAAAAAATCTTCTTGACATAATGAAAGAGATGGAGATGAGAATGGATGAACATTTAAAGGATTCAGAAGTTGGCAATATCGGCATCATAAGTAAAATCCTTTCCGGAAAACTACAGAGGTGAATAATGAATTGTAGCAATGGGTCTGGAATTTTTCCAAGGAATTATATCATCCAGCAGTACAATCATTCCAATGCAGAATAGATAGCTTTCCTACTTGTAACTTGGGGATGACGATGGAGCATAATTTCTCTGTGGAAAGAGATGGGATACCAATAAATTGTAATTCCCCATAACATAATTTCTGTGAGGCAAGTTGTCTCCTTCACTATGGATCTATCTTTCTTCCTTGGCTTAATATCAATGATTTATAAGGTATGTATAGAGTTTGAATGGCTTGTTGTAAATGTTTTGGTTTCATTTAGCTCATTGGCCCCCGAAAGAAGCAGTGGTTCAGGGAAAGTATGTCTGTTTTGGAATACTACAGTCAATGATGGGATAAGACCCAAAATCAATATTTTTGAAGAAAAAAACAGGAAGAAGAAAGAAATATGTAAACAGATCTCACTGGCTTTAGTATCAGTTATTTGGGAAAAGCAAAATAATTAGGAGAGAGAACATATACTAGATTTTTTTCTGCTTTTTAAAAGTTGACTTTTATTATCTTTGGGGGTGGGGTAATAGAAGAAACTCAATGTGCTATTTCGACTTTCAGTACCAAATAAATGTGTGAATAAATAAACCTATTAGAATGTGGGTACGCATATCAATTAAAAGCAAACAATTGTTTTTAAATGCAAACTTCTTTTCAGGTGAAATTACATATGGTGGTAGAGTTACAGATACCTGGGATCAAAGATGCCTTCGTACTGTTTTGAAAAGATTTTTTTCTCCTGAAACATTACAAGAGGATTATAAATATTCTGAATCAGGTGAGTGACTTTTCAATATCATGGAAAACAACTTTTTCCAAGAAGTCGTTGACAGCATCTCTCAGTTTTCCATCCAGGAGCTGTCTGTGTCCAGTCCTCACAACCCTGACCCCACACCCTCCCATCCTCGTGCTTGACCACCTTCAAAACGGCTTTGGTTGTAAGAGTACAAAGATATCTATTGTACGATAACCATTTTGAATTATTTCTGCTCTAAAATGGGTGGTATTCTAAGTGTGTTTTCAAAGTTCCGTAAATTCAGAACACACCTCTCAGTAGCATATCCCTGGGTTCTCAGAACCTTGAAATGTTCTGCAGGTTAACACCCTGAAAGGTTAGGACACTGATTGGATGTAAAGGCCTCAAGAAAAGGTAAAGAAACTAGACACAGGGATGAAGGCGAGGAAAAACCATCCCTGTTTCTCTGTGAGGCAGCTGATTACAGCCACCATCTGAACAGACAGAGAAGCACCAAACCTGGCAGTACTCAAAGCTCGTCTATTTGAGACATATTGCCTTCTGTGTTTTCAATAACAGGTATCTATTTTGCACCCTTGGCTGACAGCCTACAAGAGTTTAAAGACTACATTGAAAACCTGCCTTTGATAGATGACCCAGAAATATTTGGAATGCATGAAAATGCCAACCTAGTATTCCAGGTATGTGGCCTTTCAACTTAAAAGACATATTCATATTGTGTATATAAGCCTGAAACATCAATAATCACCTCACTGGCTCTGTAAATTATAATCTTCTTAAATAAACAAATGTTTCACCTCGACTTCAACATTTGGTTCCAATTTGGCCTGTTCCCTCTGGATCCTTCACAGAATCCTAAGATCCTCATTCATCTTCTTGTCACCAGCCACCCCCTCAGCTTCCAGCCTCTGCTTAGTCCATAATCTACCTGCTAGTCTCCTGCAACATGGGGATTTGGATGATAATCCAGACCATCCTTTTCCTTTTTCACTTCTCCCTCCAAGCTGGGCATATTTGTAACATATTTCACAAAGATTTATGGACCACCCCCCCAAGATGAGTAGGTTATAAAAGTACAATAGCAAATATCCAAGGCAGAGAAATTAAAACACTGTTCTTTAAAAGCACAGTTTATCAATTTTTCCATTGCAACAACATTGGATGGACTTGGAGAGCATTATGCTAAGTGAAATAAGTCAGACAGAGAAAGACAAATACTGTATAACATCACTTATATGTGGAATCTAAAAAATACAACAGGAATTCCCCAGCAGTCCAGTGGTTAGGACTCTGTACTTTCACTGCCAAGGGCCTGGGTTCAATCCCTGGTCAGGGAACTAAAATCCCACAAGCTACATGGCATGGGCAAAATAATAAAAAAAATAAAAATAGAAAATACAACAAACTGGTGAATATAACAAAAAATATAACAGGAGCAGACTCACAGATATAGAGAATCAACTAGTGGTTACCAGTGGAGAGAGGGAATGGGGGAGGGGCAACAGAGGGGTAGGGGATTAAGAGGTATAAGCTACTAAATATAAAATAAATAAGCTACAAGGATATATTGTACAACAGGGAATATAGTCAACGTTTTATAATAACTATAAATGGAGTATAACTTTAAAAATTGTGAATCACTCTGTTTTACACCTGTAACTTATGTAATATTGTACATCAACTATGTCTCAATTTTTTAAAATAATTTAAAAATTAAATTAAATTAAAAAAATAAAAGTACAGTTCATCAAGGTGACAGTACCAGACCACAGCAGTAGGTCCAAAGAGCAAACTGGGCAATTTAACTCCCCCAAGACCCTCTGATGCCACACCATTACCTAAGGGTAGTCCGAGCTCCTCAGCATAGCAATCAAGGCTCCCCCATGACCGGGCCATTACATACCCTTCCAGTTTTATTATCTGTCATAGTCTGGCATCTTTGGTGAACCAAAGCCATGAAAAGAGGTATGTCCCTGGAGCCCTGGAATACTCTAAAGGTTGGAGACTAGGTTGGCCTCACGAAGCTGAAGGGAATCCCCTTTCTTTTCAACTTAAATTTGGCCCCTACAAGTTAGAGACAAATTAAAGGGTAAGATCTGCCTAGATATCAAAGAATCCATGCAAAACAACAGTGGAAATTCTCAATGATCATGTTCTCAGAGAACATGACATGACCTATGTCATGTTCTTTGCCCTAAAAATTGCTTTGCCATTCAGTGAAGAGTTGGAATATCTTATTTTTCCTGATTCCACTTTCAGGAAGAAAAAGAGGTGGCCAAACCTAGTGTTAATATTCAATCATCTGACTGTTTTTTCTGGAGTGGGTGGGTGCGGAGGTGAGAGAAGGGAGAGGGGAATGTGGAAATGGTAGGTTCACTGCATCCCGTGAGAAGCACAGGACTTTTGGGTGGGGTAACACTCTTGGCAGTATATATCTGAAAATGTAGTTTTTTGTGTTTTCATTGGTTCAGAATGACTGAGAATGAGACAGTAGGTATGTAGTGAGCCCCAAGTTATGTTTTTCTTCCCAGCCTCCCTTCCTTCATTTTTCTGGTACAGTACATCCCCTACTCCCACCTCTTTCCTTCGGGAAAATTTCTCCTTCCCCATTCCATTAGATTCTGGTAAAACTTCCAACCACTCTCTACCTTCACAGAGGTGGGCATGTAACTCAGGCCTGGCCCAAGGCAGCACAACATCACCCAGCCCCTGCAATTGGTCCAAGGAGCAGGGACATGGCCCATACTAGGTGCGTGAGATTCCTTTACAGGATATATAGATCCTAAGATGGAGTAGGGAGGAAACGGTCTTTCCTCTGGAATCACTGGCTACGATGCTGCATATCTGCGGCATTCTGTGCCCCCAACCCTGACCGCCCTACCCCTTCTTCCTACCAAATGGAAGAAGGTCATCTGCCATAGGAAAGAATGAGAGAAACAATCAAATATGCACAAGAGAGAGAGTGCTAGATGCATCCATGCCTGAAACCCACATAACTTGTGTCCTCTTCTTCCCAGCTATATGTGCCAACAGACCCCTTCTCTTGGCTTTAGCTGGTTTAAGTTAGACAGTTCTGCTTCTTGCCATCAACAGAGACTTAATGCAAAAGATACAAATGATTCCTTCTTCAGACCAGCAAACTATACTTACATAGATGCGTACTAGAGACTAGTAAAGAAAATTGAGCCTGGCTGTGCTAAATGTTTTAAGACTTTTGTCTAACCAAGAAGTCAAGAACTAAAATGGAAAAGTCATAATATTAAACAACTGGCACTGGGCAAGGAAACCAAACAATTTAACTATAACATTAAGTAAATAATGTCGCATATGTGTTTAGGACCTAATGAATATGTCAAAAGTAATGTTTAAAGGAAGATCTGTTACGTAAAATATAATTTTTACAATCAAGATCTGCAATCCCAGGTTCTGAACTCTTTTCTCAGGTAAGTGGATGACGAGAGTTGTGACTGGTATAAAGAAAACCTCTAAGAGGTTCCAACAAATATACATAAGAAGATACCATGTTTCTGAATTAAAAAAAAAAAACTAGAACAACTGAGAATATTTAATTGACCTTGGAAAAGGAATTTCTAAGCATAAAAAGCAATTGAAAAATAAATCACATTAGAAAGAGCCAGAACATGTGAGTATATCCAAAAGGTCATAAGAAAATTAAATGACAAACAAAACATCTTTGAAACAAACAAACAACAACAACAAAAACAGAAAAAGTTAACTGTCCACACATGGGACACTTTCCAGAATAGACCATATGTTAGACCACAAATTAAGTATCAATAGTTTTAAAAAGATAAATATCATACAAATTATCTTCTCCAACTATGATGGGATAAAATTTGAAATCAATAAAACTAACATAATCAAAACACTTGTACTGCATAAAGACAGACATATAAACCAATGAAGTAGAATAGAAAGCGCAGAAATAAACCCTCACATATATGGTCAAATGATTTTTGACAAGGGTGTCAAGACCATTCAATGGGGAAAGGACAGTCTTTTCCACAAACAGTACTTGGAAAACTATACATCCACATGCAAAAGAATGAAGTTGGACCCTACCTAACACCATATACAAAAATTAACTCAAAATGGATCAAAGACCTTAATGTAAGAACTAAAACACCATACACAAAAATAAACTCAAAATGGCTTAAAGACCTAAATGTAAGGCCAGACACTATAAAACTCTTAGAGGAAAACATAGGCAGAACACTCGATGACATACATCACAGCAAGATCCTTTTTGACCCACCTCCTAGAGAAATGGAAATAAAAGCAAAAATAAACAAATGGGATCTAATGAAACTTAAAAGCTTTTGCACAGCAAAGGAAACCATAAACAAGACGAAAAGACAACCCTCAGAATGGGATAAAATATGTGCAAATGAAGCAACTGACAAAGGATTAATCTCCAAAATATACAAGCAGCTCATACAGCTCAATATCAAAAAACAAACAACCCAATCCAAAAATGGGCAGAAGACCTAAATAGACATTTCTCCAAAGAAGATATACAGATTGCCAACAAACACATGAAAGGATGCTCAACATCACTAATCATTAGAGAAATGCAAATCAAAACTACAGTGAGGTATCACCTCACACAAGTCAGAATGGCCATCATCAAAAAATCTACAAACAAAGCGGCTCTCCAGGAAGTCGTAGAGTTGGGGCTCTGCGTGGACAGAACCCAGGGCTTGCAGATCCAAAAGGGGCGGGTTCAGGTTCTTCTCCCTGAGAATGCCGGCTTCCAGAGCGTCCTGGGTTTTACCCCACTCATCCTGAGGTGGCTTCTGCACCTCCGCAGCCCTGGTTTTGCATTTTCAAGAGACGCTTGGCGCCCTTGCGCTTCTCCTTGGCCAATTCGTGGAAACAATGGCCCACGCTCTCCAGGGCCACATCGTCGAGGTGGAAATAGATGCCCAGAGAGAGGTAGGTGTGGGAGGCCCCACAGGTGCATGTTAACCGGGTGGTTGACTTTCGCCTCCACATCGGTGGAATAATTCTGATGATCTGGGAGCTTATGGGGGCCTGTGCTCCACAACGGGAGAGGCCACACAGGGGGAGGCCCACGGACCACAAAAAAAAAAAAAAAAAAAAAAAAAAAAAAAAATAAATTGTAGAAAAAAAAAAAAAAAAAAAAAAAATCTACAAACAGGGCTTCACTGGTGGTGTAGTGGTTGAGAGTCCGCCTGCCAATGCAGGGGACACGGGTTCGTGCCCTGGTCCAGGAAGATCCCACATGCCGCGGAGTGGCTAGGCTCGTGAGCCATGGCTGCTGAGCCTGCACGTCCAGAGCCTGTGCTCCGCAACAGGAGAGGCCACAACAGTGAGGGGCCCGCGTACCGCAAAAAAAAAAATTAATTTTAAAAATCTACAAACAATAAATGCTGGAGAGGGTGTGGAGAAAAAGAAACCCTCTTGCACTGTTGGTGGGTATGTAAATTGATACAGCCACTATGGTGAACAGTATGGAGTTTCCTTAAAAAAACAAAAATAGAACTACCATACGACCCACCAATCCCACTACTGGGCATATAGCCTGAGAGAACCATAATTCAAAAAGAGTCACGTACCACAATATTCATTGCAGCTCTATTTACAACAGCCAGGACATGGAAGCAAACTACAGATGAATGGATAAAGAAGATGTGGCACATATGTACAATGGAATATTACTCAGCCATAAAAAGAAATGAAATTGAGTTATTTGTAGTAAAGTGGATGGACCTAGAGACTGTCATACAGAGTAAAGTAAATCAGAAAGAGAAAAATAAATACGGTATGTTAACACATATATATGGAATCTAAAAAAAAAAAAAAAGGTTCTGATGACCCTAGGGGCAGGACAGGAATAAAGATTGCAGATGTAGAGAATGGACTTGAGGACACGGGGAGGGGGAAGGGTAAGCTGGGACAAAGTGAGAGAGTGGCATGGACATATACACACCTGCAAATGTAAAATAGGTAGCTAGTGGGAAGCAACCACATAGTACAGGGAGATCAGCTCAGTGTTCATGTCCACCTAGAGGGAGGAGATATGGGGATATATGTATATGTATAGCTGATTCATTTTGTTATACAGCAGAAACTAACACAACATTGTAAAGCAATTATACTCCAATAAAGACGTTTTAAAAAAAAGAACTAAAAATATAAAATTCTTAGAAGAAAACATAGGACAAAAAGCTTCATGACATTGGATTTAGCAATGATTTCTTGGATATGACACCAAAGGCAGAAATAACAAAAGAAAAAAACAGACAAACTGGACTTCATGAAAGTTTATTTTATTTTAATTTTTTCATTTTAATTCAACAGAGAGAAAGGCAACCCACAGAATGGGAGAAAATATTCATAAGTTATATACCTGATAAGGGATTAATATCCAGAGTATATAGAGAACTCCTAAAACCCAACAACAAAAAAACAAACAACCCAATTCAAAAATGGTCAAAGGACTTGAATAGACATTCCTCCAAAGAGAAATGTAAAATGGTACAGCCTCTGTGGAAAACAGTATGGCAGTTCCTTAAAAAAAAAAAAAAAAAAAATTAGATTTACCATATAATCCAGCAATTCCACTTCTGGGTAAATACACAAAAGAATTGAAATCAGGGACAAAAAAAGATATTTGTGCACTCATGCTCATAGCAGCATTATTCACAATAGCTAAAACATGGAAGCAACCCAAGTGTCCATCAGTGGATGAATGGATAGGAAAAAAATGGTGTATACATACAATGGAATATTATTAGCCTTCAAAAGGAAGGAAATTCTGCACAGCGTGGATGAACCTTAAGGACATGACACTGAGTGAAATAAGCCAGTCAAATAAAGAAAAATACTGCATAATTACATTTATATGAGGTATTTAGAGTAGACAAAATTTTGGAGACAGAAAATAGGATGGTGGTTGCTAGAGGCTGGCAAGAAAGGAAATGAGGAGTTATTGTTTAATGGGTAGAGAGTTTCAGTTTTCCAAGATGAAAAGAGTTGTGGAGATGAATGGTGGTGACAACATTATTAGTGTATTTAATACCACTGAACTGTACAGTTAAAAATAGTGCAGATAGAAATTTTTTATATTATGTGTATTTTACAACAAGAAAAAAACAGAAAATAGTTAATTATCTTTATTATAGAATTATCTCCTATAAATCAATAGTAATAAATACTAAAACTCAAAATGTACAAAATATATAAATAATTTATAAAGACAATACAGATAGCCAATGAACTTATTTTTTAAATGTTTAACTCTACTAATCCTCAAAGAAGTGCAAACCAATGAAAAACTATTTTGCCCATCAAATTGGAAAGGATTTTTTAAGCAATGATAGCAATTCTTACAAAGACAGAAAGACAGGTCCTCTGATACACTATTGTTGGGAGTGTAAGTTGATACAGTGTTGTTAGAAATCAATGTAATAATGCACAGTTTAAAAATATGCCTTTGGTAATATATCATTTAAAGAATGTAAATGATAGTAGATGAAATTCATATATAGATATTCTATTCACAGAGTTCTAAAATAAATCTGAAAAATAGAAATATCCAAAAAGTAAATAAACAACTATATTAATTATAGTGCATTCAAACCAGCGAGGATCAGTCACTTAAAACAGGACTCATGAAGATTTTTCAGTGATGTGAGAAAATGTTGATGAAATTGAAAAAGAATAAATACTACATAAATTGTATGGGCTCAATATTTAAAACTATATGCACATATATACAGAAAATGTCCACGGGGTGGGGGAGGTAAACTAAAGTTATAAATATCTCTGAAAAGCAAGATCATGAATAATTTTTCTTTATACTTTTCTGTGTTTTCTAAATTTTCAATAATAAGCTATAATACTTTTCTAAATTCTACCACTCTATTTTTTTTTTTTCCCTTTGGCTGCACCCCATGGCATCCGGGATCTTAGTTCCCCATCCAGGGATTGAACCCACGCCCTCGGCAGTGAAAGCGTGGAGTCCTAACCACTGGACCATCAGGGAATTCCCCATAATACTTTTCTAATTGAGAAAATGTTATTTTTTTTTATTGAAGTATAGCTAATCTACAATGTTTTGCCCATCTCTGCTGTATAGCAAAGTGACTCAGTTATACACATAGAGACTTTTTTTCTTTTTTTTTTTTTTTTCCGGTACGCGGGCCTCTCACCACTGTGGCCTATCCCGCTGCGGAGCACAGGCTCCAGACGCGCAGGCCCAGCAGCCATGGCTCACAAGTCCAGCCGCTCCACGGCACGTGGGATCTTCCCGGACCGGGGCACGAACCCGTGTCCCCTGCATCGGCAGGCGGACTCTCAACCACTGCGCCACCAGGGAAGCCCTAGAAACATTCTTTTTCTTATATATATTCTTTTCCATTATGGTTTATCACAAGATATTGAATCTAGTTCCCTGAACTATACAGTAGGACCTTGTTTATCCATCCATTGTTTATCCAATGTTTATCCATCCTATATATAATAGTTTACATCTGCTAATCCCAAACTCCCAGTCCTTCCCTCCCCCACCCCTCACCCCCTCTGCTCTCTATGTCTGTGAGTCTCTGTGTTTTGTAGATAGTTTCATTTGTGCCATATTTTAAATTCCACATATAAGTGATATCATGTGGTATTTGTCTTTCTCTTTCTGACTTACTTCACTTAGTATGATAATCTCTAGTTGCATCCATGTTGCTGCAAATGGCATTATTTCATTCTTTTTTATGGCTGAGTAGTATTCCACTGTATATATGTACCACATCTTCGTTATCCATTCATTTGTCAATGGACATTTAGGTTGTTTTCATGTCTTGGCTCTTGTGAATAATGCTACTATGAGCATAGGGGTGCGTGTATCTTTTTGAATTATCGTTTTGTCTGGATATATGCCCAGGAGTGGGTTTGCTGGATCATATGGTAATTCTCTTTTTAGTTTTCTGAGGAACCTCCACACTGTTTTCCATAGTGGCTGCACCAACTTACACTCCCACCAACAGTGTAGGAGGGTTCCCTTGAGAAAATGTTATTTAAATAAAAGTATGTTCTAAAACTGAATTCTCATTATTTTTTCCTCACTTTCATAACTGCCTTTTAAATAATTAGCCAAAAATTGTTTAACCACTTTTTACTGTGGTAAAACACATGTAACATAAAATTTATCATTTTAACCATGTTAAGTATACAGTTCAATGACATTCAGTAAATTCACATTGTTGTTCAACCAAAAATGTTTAACTATAACACTGAGAACTAAACACTATCATTTCCAATGAGCACATTTTACCAACTATATCTTCAATATAAAAAATAAAATTTCCGGGCTTCCCTGGTGGCGCAGTGGTTGAGAGTCCGCCTGCCGATTCAGGGGACACGGGTTCGTGCCCCGGTCCGGGAAGATCCCACATGCCGCGGAGCGGCTGGGCCCGTGAGCCTTGGCCGCTGAGCCTTCACGTCAGCGCCTGTGCTCCGCAACGGGAGAGGCCACAACAGTGAGAGGCCCGCGTACCGCAAAAAATAAATAAATAAATAAAAGGAAATTTCCTTGGTTTTGGTCACTGCCATTATTTCTCTAATAAACTATGTGTGAAAAATTATTTTTTTGAGAATTTGGTTCGTCACTGTTCTGTCTCTTCTCACCGTTACAGTACAAAGAGACCAACACTTTAATCAACACCATACTTGAGGTTCAGCCAAGGTCATCTTCTGGTGGAGAGGGGAAGAGCAATGATAAGATTGTCCAAGAACTCGTTGCTTCCGTCCGGACCAGAGTTCCAGGTAGTAAGTAATTCCTAGCATACATGTACAATGGGACTTTTAGGAATAAACTCAGAAAGTTGAGTGATAGGCAGGTGTCCAAATCTGCTTATTATGCAGATTTTTTCTTTACATAGAGAGCACTTCTGATGTAGAGCTCTCCACTTATAGATGAGAAGCTTATAGCACCTTGACATCTGAACTGCCAGAAGCATGAGGAACAAGTTGGTTTCTAGCTCAGTGTAAGTTTAACCAGACTTTTTCCTGAGTTTTCTAATATCTCTAGACTTGTACTGTCCGAGACAGTAGCCATTAGCCACGTGTGGTTATTTAAACTTTAAATTAAATTAAATTTAAAATTCATTTCCTCAGTTGCACTAGCCACATTTTAAGTGCTGCCATACTGAACAATGCAAATGGAGAACATTTCCATCATCATAAAATATTCTATTGGACAGCCCTGCTCTGGAATCCATTTCTTTTTTTTTTTTTTCCTCCAACAAGAGAGGTGGCTAGATTATTTCACTTTGTTTTCTGGTGAGTTAGGGAATCTTCCTGAATCATCACAGAGATCCACTTTCACACTTTTCTTAGAGTGACTGTAGATTTAGATGTCTTCATATATTGTTCATGGTTGGAAATGTCATTATAGGGGAAAAAAAGATGAGGCATAAAAAATAACTAGTGACTGTAAAAGTAAACTGTGTTTCTGTCTCTATTCACAATACTCCGGCATCAAGTGTATGGGTTTCCCCCCACATTAAGCAGTTACTCTCTGGACAATAGCTGGGTGTCCTACAATTCAGTTACGACTTTATCCAGAGTGGGCACAGACCCCACAGTTTAAGAGCCCAGTCCCACAAGACTGTCTCCACTTCAGATGCCAACAAGTCCCCAGGTTGTGACCTGTACTTCTGACCAACGAGCCATAAATCGAGGATTCCCACAACCCCCTTCTGGGGTTCAGTAATTTTCTAGAACAACTCACAGAACTCAGGGAAAAGGTTATTTACATTTACCAGATTATTTAATACGATATAATAAAGGAAAAAGATAAACAGCAAGATAAAGAAGTACATAAGGCAAGGTCCAGAAGAGTCCCAAGGGCAGGAGCTTTTGTCCCTCCTGGCACATGATGCATTCACCAACCCAGAAGCTCTCCAAACCCCTTCAGTTAGGTCTTTGCGGAAGTTTCATTACGTAGACATGATTGATTCAATCACTGGCCTTTAGTGATTAACTTAACCTTCAGCCCCTCCCCTCTCCCAGGAGGTCAGAGAGTAGAGCTAGAAGTTCCAACTCTCTAATCACATGGTTATTTCCCCTGACAACCAGCCCCTGATCTTTAGGGGTGATCCAAGAGTCATCTCATTAACATAAACTCAGGTGTGGTTGAAAGGGGCTTGTTATCAATAACAAAAGATGTTCCTTTCACCTTCATCACTCAGGAGCTATTTCAGGAGTTGGGGTCAAAAACCAACAATTATAGAAATGATGCTCCTATCACTCTTATCAATGAGGAAATTATAAGAGTTTTAGGAGCTCTGGCCAGAAGCTGGGGACAAAGACCAAAACACATATTTCTTATTACATCACAGTAACACAGACTAAGTCTTGCCAATACTATTAAGGCCCCCAGAAAAGAAAGGACCTGTGTGACCTCAGAAGTCAGTTATGTTCCTCCTAAAGCAGCCCCTCAAAAGACTCTCTTCTTGAGTGTAGAGTTATGTTGATATTGAAGCAACTGAGTTATTTTAGGAAGCATTTTTAATAAACATAAGATGGAGGACTGGGTGGAAAAAGGGATGAAGGTGGATGGCTGGATGGCTGGATGGATGATGGATGGAAAATTAGTATACTTGTTTCATAGAGTTCCATTGACACCTAGGAGGCTTTTCTCTCCACGCTTCATAAAGTTTGTACTTTTACTGTGAAATGATAAGCCATGCCATCCGCTGAGACTGAGGGGCAGGGGTGCAATTGGCTCAACAAAAGAACTGAGGCTCCGAATAGCCCGAGGGGACTGACAAAAGGAAGAGAGTATAGGCATGTAACCACAGCCCTGTGGACCCAAGAGCTTGCACTTACCCACACTGCTGTGTGATTTTTCTACAGCAGCCAAAATGTGAGTGGTTAAGAGGAAATTGATGTACATATCTCAGAGCCACTTGTTTTCTCACACTTTACTCATCTATGTAAGGAAAATGCAGTCCCTTCATTTTTTAGAGCTTATATGAGCCTCCACTGGGTGGATTGTAGGGAA
>NW_006798559.1:691043-694417 GCF_000442215.2 Lipotes vexillifer | reverse complement strand
TGTAGGGAAGAGCGAGGCTTACATATGCCGCATACACATAAGGCAGAGAATACGACTCAGAACCCCTGGTACCTCTGGTCTCAGGGATGTCCCTTGTCTACCAGGTAGCCCTTGCCACTGAAGTCCGAGCGGCCTGACTCCCGTTCAGCCTAGGCCCCAGGGACAAGAGAAGTTGGCTTTAAGAAAGGTTAAGATAAGTGAATTCCAATAGCAATGTGATAAGGAGAGAAATCAACTATAATTGAGCTGATGAATCAGCCGTGTGTGTTTCAGAAACTCTGGAGATGGGGAACGCTTCTGAGAGCCTTTTTGTCAAGGATCCTCACGGACGCCTTAACTCCTTGACCACTGTTCTTGGACAAGAAGTGGACCGGTTTAACAATCTGCTGAGGCTAATACATGTATGCACGCTCACTGCCATCCTTGCTATTGGGTATCAAAGCTTTGTGCAGAGTGTATAACAATGTGAAGTTTCCATTCCCATCACTTCAACATTTCCATCTGGATATGCTAACAACCCTTCAAGCCCAACTTGTCTAAACCTGAATTCCCCGTCCTCTAGTCTGTGTTCCCTATCTCTAATAATGGCCTAGTGACTATGTGGCATTACAAACCCTTCATTATCCTAACTTGCACCCTTAGAATTACCATTGACTCATTAGGAATTTGACCAGGGACCTAAGCACTCAGTTAAGAGAGATTCAGTGCTTGCTCCTGATGGCTAGTTTGCTTTTAATATCATAGTCTCTATGAAGACTATGACAACCAGAGTTTCTTAAATTGGAGGCCACAAAACACCTAAATTAGGATCCACTGTGCTGCAGGTTCAAATGTAGATTCCCTGATTCCACTTCAGACCTACGGAGTTAGGATTCCTTGAGGAATTCCTGGGGATATGAATTTTAAATAAACTCCCCCAGATGATGTCAGTGCAACTGAAATTTAAGAAGAACTATTTAGACCTTTGCCTTATGCTCAGGAATACTTTCTGAATGGCACTGACTTGGTAATGCTGGCTACAGGACTTCCTGTTGTCTCTGTGCATAACTTTAATAAGGGAAACTATTAGAGACCAAATATTGAGCAGTAACAGGAAAAGTTCTACTGCCGAGCAGGGAACCAAATACCTAGCATAGAATCGAGGCTGAGTGATAAGATTGGGTAGATCTTTTAAAGACCGTCTCTTCCCTATTAGGAAAGGAAAGTCTCCAAATGTTTCTGGTCGTCTGGCAATACCCAGGCTTGTGGGTTAGGGGGCCACTGGGTCAGCTGAATACGTGACGTCATCACCTTGGGCCTATGGCATCTGGTTAGGTAAACCAGTGTCAGCAGGCCAGGTAGTCAGGTCAGCGCTTATTACCTTCTACATTGAATGAATCAGGGTATAGATGAAGCTGCTGTGATAAAGATCCCCAAATACAGTGGCCAAAACAGGATAGAAATTCACCGCTCTCTCAGTTAAGAGCCCAGACAAAGCTCTGTCTAGGACAGGTAGTTAATCTTGCTTTGTGAGCTCATCCAAGGATCTCAGCTGGAGGGCTGGCTCTTCCAGTCTCAACAGGTAGCTTCCATCTCTGAGACTAAAGTGGCCATTCCAACTGTCCCCTTTTGCCAGCCACTGGGACAGGGGAAAGAGAGCTGAGGGAGAGCAGCTTCCTCGTAAACATGTAACCCAGAAGTTGCATACATCATTTTTTCTTGTATCCCTTTAGCCAAAGCTTGGTCACATGGCAACACCCCAGCTGCAAGGGTGGCTGGGAAATGTAGTCCCAATATCTGTATTGGCTGGCTCTGTGCCCAGATAAAACTAGGAGGATACTGTTGTTCAGAGGAGGAAGAGGAGATGGCTGCTGCTCATCTCTGACATCTTCCACATCATGTATGGCCTTTCACCCACTTAAAGATGGACAAGTCCAAATGTCACTTCCTCATAAAGTCTTCCTGGAACACCAGCCCTTCCCTCCACCACCAGATGACAGGGACCCCTCCGCAGGGCTCCATCACTTGAGGTGTCTGTGTCCATCACTGTATTTGTGTACAATGTACCACCTTGTTTTGTAATTACTCCTCCATGAGTATGGCTCCCCCAGTAGACAATGAACTTGAAGAGAAGGGAGACTAGTATATAAGTCATCTCTGCTTCCCCAGTGCCTGACACATCCTAAATCTTCCATGAATATTTGAACATGAGAGTGAACGAATGTGGCTCTCAGGAACAAAGTGGTCACTTCTTCTGGTCAAACAATAGTGTCCACCACTAATGGAAGAATTCACCTAAAAAAAAGTAGAAGAGAGGAGCCCTGGGAGAAGCAACCTGCAAGGCAATCAGGAGTCATAGCCAAGCACTCCCATTGCGGGGAAGGGTGGTGGCCACCACTGTATGCTGGGCCTGCACCAGAGATCTCCCTCATCCTGACACCTGCCCTGTCATGCCTTGCCCTGGCTCTGTCCCAGCCTCACTTTCACCTCACCCAGCAAACAGCAAGGCCTCACAGTTGTAGTGATAAGAAAAGCCAGGGGAGGGCGGGAGCATCAGGGGCCTCGGGCCGCCATCTTGGTGAGCTCACCCTCCTCCAGACGGTTACAGAACTGTGAGACACGGCAAGTCCTGGGAGAGACAAGGCCGCTAGCCACAAGGGAGAACATTCTGACGTGCGCTCTTGCCACTGAATATGACTACATGTTAGCTGCCTCCTCTGAGAGAACTGGCTGCAATGTGACCTCTGTCTATGCTGTTTTGGAAGGCACTAGCAGCCTGGCCCCTGCAGCTCTCTGACTTAAGCGTTCTCCATGAACCTTAGATAAGTCTTCTGCTACCTTTTTCCATTTTTGGTGTCTAAGATGGAGTGTTGTTTTGGCTCTGGCTGAGGCCCTTTTTCCTGAGCTCTGCTACAAATGGTTCCTCAGATCCTAAGGGCATATCTACTTAACACTCCTCTTTTCTATCACTGCCTCTTGTGAAAAGAGTTGGGAGGAGGGGAATAACTCCATGAAGGAATGGAAGGATGACTAGACCTGTTTTGTCACATGTTGCCCGTCTGTAGAACTATCTGCATGTGGTCCTAGGACTTCGTTTTGTAATCAACGTAAGTTTGGTCTCTAACATCTTCCTGTAATATTTTCCCCATGCACGGCAGTAGTTGTCACAAAACTGGAACCCATGAGAGCCATACAAATCTATATGGCCTGCCTTTACCTTTAGCCAGGCGGTGGATATTACCCTGTAGTTCCCATGGCTGCTGTGGGTCCAGCATCTCCCAGGACTACTGCCGGCCTGTGTCTTTTTTTGACATGAGGGGAGGATAAGGGACATACCTTTAAAAAGTGTTCCCTGGTGGCGCAGTGGTTGAGAGTCCGCCTGCCAATGCAGGGGA
>NW_006798559.1:655683-690655 GCF_000442215.2 Lipotes vexillifer | reverse complement strand
TAGCCGTGCGCACCAAAAAAAAAAAAAAAAAAAAAGGTGTTTCCAGTATAAGGAGGCTCTCTGGAATCAGCTGAAAGATTGGTCTCATCTAAGAATCTCCCCTTTCTGCTATAACTCCTGGGGCCGCAGGCTCCCCCTGGGCAGAGTTAGAGGTACTTCCCACGTCCTCATCCCCCTGTCCATGGTTCCCAAATCACTAACCATCAGGCCCATTCTTCCTTTGGCCTGGACGAGAGCTGGATGATGGCTTTTCTCAACATACTTGGGGGCCATCTCTCCACCTTCCCTTCTTCACTTCACTGGATCCTGCTATTATGCCTGAATCACCTCCACTACCGGGTCTTACACCCCTCTGGTCACATGGGAAAAAATGCATGGAAGATTGGAGCGTCTGGTCCAGCACATAGTTTACAGGGAGGATGGAACCCAGCAAGCAGGTCCTTGAGCGTAAGGCAACACCTGCTACCATGAACAAGTTTCATTCCCACCTGATAATTACATCTGTGAAGGGCACCAACCCCTTTTTATTCTTTCAGACCTCTCTAGATACGCTCAACAAAGCCATTGCTGGATTGGTGGTGATGTCTGAAGAAATGGAAAAAGTGTATAACAGTTTCCTCAACAACCAGGTTCCCTCTCTGTGGTCCAACACAGCCTACCCATCCCTGAAGCCACTAGGATCGTGGGTCAAAGACCTTATTCTGAGGACTGCATTTGTGGACGTAAGAAAATTCACTTCTTTGGGGTCTGATGAATTTGATGACACGATTGGCCCTAAAGTTCTTAGGAAGCCCTCACTAACTGAAATATTAACAACCATCGAGGGATCATCTGAACCCAAAGAAACAGAAACTTCCAGAATAGCATCAGTTTGAAAGTCTTATGCTGATTATAGTATAGTTTGCCCTAGACCCTTATCCCCACAGTCCATTTTAATTCCAGGCTATCCTTGGAGTTTCAGATCTAGTTCATGAGACCTCACCATGAGGTACAGAACCAATCTGACATGGGTCCAAACGGTCAGGTGTGACCTTGCCGTCCTCTCCCCCTTCTAGAACTTCTGTAATAACCAGGTTCTGGGTTTATGGTCAGCCTGGTGGGTGAGGAAGGGGGACAGGGCAGGCAGTAAGAATGGGGCTGGTGATAACTCAGGACCGGTTTAGATTCTGCCTCCTGGACACCCTCCAAAATACGACTTTGATTTAAAAGACAAATTCTATCTCAAAAAAAAAAAAAAAAAAGTACATTATGGTGTAATGTTTCTCCTTCAGCTGTGGCTCAAAAGAGGACAGCCTAAGTCCTTCTGGATCTCTGGTTTCTTCTTTCCTCAAGGATTTCTAACAGGTACCAGTGCTTTCCCTAGAAAAATCCCATAGGAACGATCATTATGTGTGATGAGTTGTGCCAGGTTTCTAGGAACTTTGAAAACGGCATGGCTGCTGGTGGCCTAACCAAGGGGTTGTTGATTATAAGGCAGCCGAACAAGGCCCTGCTCTTCCTCGCTTGCTGGGGTGGGGAAAGGATGGCAGAAATAGCAAACCTAATGCCCACTCCTCTCAGGTTACCAGTGCAAATGCTGCTGCCCTGTGAATGCACACAGCTACCCCAAGTCCCCACGTAACCCATGCTCAAGGGCACTACCTGCTCTCCACCTTCTCTGGCCCCACCTCTGAGCAGCGTCCTTCCCTCCAAAAAATACTCTTACTGTCCCTCCCGTGGCCCTCAGGGATTCTGCCCAGGACCCCAGAGGGGACCAAGGTCTCTGGGCTCCTAGATGCTAATGAGCCCAGCCCTTCATCTGTCTCATCCTGAGTCCCTTCTAAATGGCCTATAGACAGCCCATACAAGACAAGCTAAGCAAGATGCTAAAGTTGGGGAGATTGGGCTCTGAAACTCCCTCACGGGCTTGTCTCTCTCATTGGCAGAGCGGTGCACTTTAGACTTGGCCTCCCCTCTCTTCCCAACCGGGACCAAAATTCGCACATGCTTTTGTTCCACCCCTCCCAACTAATTCAGAGTAAGATGTTAATGGTTGGGTCCTCTGGATGGAGAGGAAGCTCTCTAACGCTAGAGCATCCTGGTTGAGGCCAGTGGGGGCCATGTTTGGGCAACAGTAATCCAGGTTTCTGGCTTACATATTTACAGGGACTCTTCAAAATCATGCTCGGAAATATAATTTGCCTATAGATGAGCTGAGTTTCAAGTACAACATGATTCCTATCTATCGGGATCAAGCCACAGTTATAGACGCTGCCAAGACAGTGCAGTTTGGACAAGAACTGCCCATGGACATGGAGGTATGGTCCCCCTGACAGTTGTTACAGCACAGCAGCTTCTGTCCCACTGTCATCCAGTATCTCAGGCAATCTCCCCTGCCCCACCCCCCCACTTTCCATTTGCAGGAGTGGGACAGGGCAGGGTGGGACTCACAACCCCAAGACAAGCTCCCCAACTAGCAGTGACAGGATGAGAACTGCCTAAATTAGTCTGACCTGTAAAAATATATTTTACAGCAATACTCTATATACCTACAGTAACTTTCTCATTCGTGCGGAGGCAATGTGGCAAGAGGTTAAAAACCAGAGTTTCAGCACTGGGCAGGCCTGAGTAAATTCTGACTTTCTCCCTCCCCAGTTGTGTCTGCAAGAGCAATTACTAACATGTCTGCACCTCAGTGTTCACATCTGCAAAATGGGACTCATGCCACCAACCTCAGAGCTGTAGGGCAGAGTAATTGAAACTTCAGGTGTCATGTGACCAGCACATAGTGAGCCCACAATACATAACTGTTATCATAAGCTAAACTTATCTGCCTCGTTCAGTCAGCTGCCTCCTAGCAGAATTGATATGCTAACTTCATATATCATATAACTGTAACTACATCACATAACCAATAGGAATGTATCAATACTAAGGAAGCAGTTCAGACTCTTTGCTTACACGGTTTACTCCCTCTAGAGCAGAGGTTCTCAAAATGTGGTCTGCAGACCAGCAGCATCAGCATCACCTGGGCACTTATTAAAAATGAACTTATTGGGCTTCCCTAGTGGCGCAGTGGTTGAGAGCCTGCCTGCCGACGCAGGGGACACGGGTTCGTGCCCCAGTCCGGGAAGATCCCACATGCCGCGGAGCGGCTGGGCCCCGTGAGCCATGGCCGCTGAGAACAAGGCCAACAAAAAAAAAAAAAAAAAAAAAAAAAAAAAAGAACTTATTTACAAAACAGAAATAGACCCACAGATGTAAAAAGCAAACTTATGGTTACCAAAGGGGGAAGGGGGGAGGGATAAATTAGGAGGTTGGGATTAACATATACACACTACTATATATAAAATAGATAACCAACAAGGACCTACTGTATAGCACAGGGAACTATACTAAATATTTTGTAACAACCTATAAGGGAAAAGAATCTGAAAAAGTATATACGTGTATATATATATATATATATATATATATATATATATATAGAGAGAGAGAGAGAGAGAGAGAGAGAGAGAGAGAGATAGACATATATATGTTAACTGAATCACTGCTGTACACCTGAAACTAACACAACTTTGTAAATCAACTATACTTCAATTTAAAAAAGAAAAAGAAATGTAAATTCCAAGGACCCATTCCAGACTGAATCAGAAACTGGGCTGGGACCCAGAAATCTATATTTTAACAAGTCCTGCAGGGGGTTCTTAGCCCACTTGAGTTTCAGAACCCCTGCTCTAGAATATCTCAACCTCAGCTGCAGGTTAGAATCACCTGTGGAGCTTTAAAAACATCCTGATGCTCAGTCCACACCCAATTACGTCAAAATCACCCCAATTATATCAGTCATCATTATATTTTAAAGCTCCCCTGGCAATTCCAGTATATAGCCGGGGTGAGAGCCACCACTGCCAATCTGAGCTGCCCACTTTCAACGTGCTGAGATATTGATGGGGCAGGGAAACCTCTGCTTCAAAGCACCTGTCCACCCCAGTGGGCCTTATTAATGTAATTTTCTATGTGCGCTGTGAAATCAAAGATCTGCTCCAGATTGCTTTTGCCAAGAATGTGTTCACTAGCCGGTCAGTGTAGATGGGGTAAGTGGCTTTTACTAAACCTTCCTTAAAGTATCATGGTATTAGTAGGAATTGTTCCTGGGTAACTTAATCAGTATCCACCCACTCAGATCTGCTTGATCTAGTGTTTACTCTGAATCTGAAAAATTACTCTATGAAATGCTGTAATACCCCATGCCTCTTAATTGCCTGTATCTTAAAATGACAATGAAAGAGCTTATGTCTTTAAGGGAATTTGTTTTAGCATCAAAATTTTTTTGATGCTAAAGTATTTGCATGCAAAAGTAGGGGGAAATCAACTGAAAGATGCACTCCTTGTTATTTTGAGACCGTTCTTAGCCAGGAGAGCATCGCAGGCCCAGGTCAGGACTAATTGAGGCTGCAGAAGGGCAGGACAACACCCACATAAAAGCCCTCATCCAGTCCGTCCTAGATGCTGGCCCTGCTCTGTGCCAGGCATGCTCCATCTGTCACATAAACTGACTCTGACGGACAGATGTTTACAGTGACCACCGGGGCCTCTGTCCCTCCAGCCTGCCCCAGTCTACACACATCTCCACGTGGGTCATGTGCAGTGAACCACAGTGATGCCTGGGAATGCCGCCTGCCTTCTGTGGAGACTGCAAACTGTAGAGTCAGCCCATCTCCTGGTCCTCCCAGCAAACGTCTGCAAGACACAGCAGGAGACTGTTGGATGACTTGAGTTCGGTTACAAACAGCAGGGCCACTGTCAGCCCATTGCCGCCTTTGTGCCATTTAGGAAAAGGCACTCGCTCTGTGTGTGTGCAGATGGCTCCTACACACAGCTTGGCAAGTGGATAGCAGGATGGTTTCAGCCTCTACTCAGGCAAACCTGCACAAGCATATAGAGCAGCCCCCAAAACAGGAAGGCCTTGCTCTACCTCGCTGCACGCAAGGGACAAACTACAGGACGCTAGGTAGTAAAGTCCACCCAAAAAGCGCTTACCATCCTTTTATTTACTATAAAACACATCACTTATGACCACACAGCTTGGTCCTCTGCCTGCAGGTGTGAAGCTCCAGTTATCCAAAGGTCTAGGGCCCCAGAACTGGCCAAGTTCACTCAATGTTTGAGGAAGGATACACAGAAGCCCACAACTGGAAGAAATTGTACAACAGTGGTGACATCTAATCACAGGACATTAAAGGGACAGGGTCTCTCTGTCTCTGTCTCTCTTTCTCCTGCATAATTTTTTTTTGTTTTTTTTTTTAAATTTATTTATTTTTGGCTGCATCGGGTCTAAGTTGCTGCGTGCAGGCTTTCTCTAGTTGTGGCTAACAGGGGCTACTCTTCATTGCAGTGCGTGTGCTTCTCATAGTGGTGGCTTCTCTTGTTGTGGAGCATGGGCTCTAGGCACGCGGGCTTCAGTACTTGTGGCACACGGGCTCAGTAGTTGTGGCACGCGGGCTTAGTTGCTCCGAGGCTTGTGGGATCTTCCCGGAGCAGGAATCGAGCCCATGTCCCCTGCATTGGCAGGCAGATTCTTAACCACTGTCCCACCAGGGAAGTCCCGCTTCCTGCAAAACTTCCCTTAAAAAACTTTCCACAGGCACTCTGCAAATATTATTGCCAATATATAACCTATCTTCTGGAATGGCACCCAGATCTTTGAAAAGCCTTGCTAAAAATAACAGATGATAATCACAGCCCTCTTGTCCATCCACTTCCCATGAGAAGGGGGAAATCCTAATGTCATGATATCAGAGTCTGAAGCCCATCAGTGGGTTTCCCAGGGGTACCCCCTAGCGGACAGCCTGTGGGGAGTGTGAAAAGTATGAGATTTGGTGACAAACTGAAAAGCAAATTATTTCACCATTTGGAGCCTTGGCATTCTCCTCTCCAAAACGTGAGTGATAAGAGAATCTCTGGATTGGTTCTTAGAATTGGGTGAGGATGTAAAACTAGGAGGTGGCCCACAAAACTGACCCCTCCTCCTCTTCTCACCTATGAACTTCTGCGTGTCTTTCAGTTGCCCTCTCCTGAGGATGGTGTTCTTGTCCATGGGATGTTCATGGATGCTTCTCGATGGGACAATAAGGAGATGGTGATAGAAGACGCACTGCCCGGACAGATGAATCCAATGCTGCCTGTGGTGCATTTTGAACCTCAACAAAATTATGAGCCAAACCCAACACTCTACCACTCCCCACTTTATAAGACAGGGGCCCGGGCAGGAACACTCTCAACCACAGGTGAGGATGTTCTAAGATCAGTATAATGACCGAAAGCAAACTACAATCATCAAAGTCCAAATGCTGAACTGTAATGTACAAAGGGTGATCTTGGGCCAATTAGCCAGGCTTAAAATAAGACCACTTATAACACACAAATTTATAAATGTTGTAAATTCTATTTGTTTTAATGCTGAGTGTAGGTTAATATTATAAAGCCAATGCTTGCTTCTATTAGTCTAATGGGTAGAAAATATTTTGTGTGTGTGTCTTTCAATTTATTTATTTGTTTATTTATTTATTTTATTTATTTTGGTTGTGCCGGGTCTTAGTTGCGGCCAGCGGGCTCCTATTTGCGGCATGCACGTGGGATCTAGTTCCCGGACCGGGGATCGAAACCGCATCCCCTTCATTGGACGGTGAATTCTAAACCACTGCGCCACCAGGGAAGTCCCAGAAAGTAGTTTATTGAGCAGTGCCTTCTAATTGAAAAATGATGGACTGAGTAGACACATCTATCTCTGACCAAATCCACTGAGACTCAGCGTAGAAAAGAGATTTTAAAACAAATAAGTGGAATGCCAGGCTACAAAAAGAGAAATCTTAGTAGACCTGAAACTGAGATACAGCCCTGAAAAAAAGGAACCAGATAAAAAGAAAGCCATATCAACAGATAAGCTGAAGAATTGAATGCAGACAGCTAGAGAGTGAGACAAGAGAATGCACTGAGGAAATCCCTCAAAAAGACAGCACAATGCAATTTTTTTAAGTGACACTGTGGAAGGAGTTAAAATCACCAACATTTATCTAGTAGGCAATCTGGAAGGAGAAAGGAGGGAGAATGGAAGAGCAGTAATATTTGAAAAACTGGCTGATAATTTCCCAGAACTAAAGAAACAGTTGAGTCCTCAGATTGAGAGACCTCACAAAGTGGTAGGGGTAATTTTTTAAAATATACAACGAACAAATAAACAAATTTTAAAAGAAACTTAGATATATCAGAGTGACACCTAAGATCATCAGAAATAAAGAAAATTCTCAAAGAGATAAAATGCATTAATATACTGGAACTAAAATTCCAGAAAATGAGAATCAGCTTGGCTTCAGACACGTCTCGTTATCCACAGTGCATATAAAAATAGAGAAACTTCAAATGGCTGAGGAAAAACAACTTTGAACCAGAATTGCAAGTGCAACCAAATTATCATCTGAGCGAAAAGTTGTAATGAAGACCGTCTTGGACATACAAAGGCTCTAAATTACTCACCACTGATCCTCTATTTAAAACACCCCACACACACACACACACACACACACACACACACACACACACACACGGTTAAATCTTTAATAGTTTGACCATAAAAATGAATTTATAATAACTTGGAACTAAATTTCCAGATGACAGAAATACAGGAGGGGAGCCAGGAAGAAAGAACTAAAAAATCTTTCTCATTTGAATGGAGAATATAGATACTGATGATATTTATTTTTCTAATAAAATATTCAGTTACAGGGTGTTTTCTAAGGGTAATGTACAGAACTAAAATAGACATTCGTGTCACATGACCTCCCACTCCTATGACAAATCTAAAAGAGTGTTCAAAGGTATTTTTTAAATTAATAATGGTATTTACAAGTTTTTGTAGGGACATGTACTTTTTTTTTTTTTTTTTTTTTTTTTTTTGGGGTATATGCAATGCACTGGTCTCCCAAACCACCAGAATAACTAGTACACTAGGGAAATGATGTCTTCCTAAGAAACTGTTTGACTGGAAAACTTTTCAGCCTTCCAATCCCAGGTCTGGTTGACATGACCAAAGCCTCTAGTTTTTATCTTTGTTTGCACAGAAACATTTTAAGATATATCTGCATCTGTCGGCACCTGTCAGGCCCAAATGGAGTATAAAAGCAGGTTGCATCTTATCCTGGCAAACCACTCTATCCTCCTTTCTCATATTGATGGCTGCACACATGTGCAGGACATGTTCACTTATGTCATGGTCCTGGCACTCATTGCCATCATTGTCATGGGCCTTGTTAAATTGTGCCAGGGACATTCTGAGCATTTCAGACGTCCTTGGCAGTAATGCCATGGCTGTGACATTTGCTGACCAGACATTTGTCATGTTTAGCTGGACCATTCCCATTGCTGTTGCCCTGCCCTACTTTGGGGCCTCAACACGTCTATCTTTGCTTAATCAAGGTGGTTCTTTGACGCACTGTTGTGGAAAAAATGTGATGTTGGTGCCATGGCAGCCACCTTGAGATCATAAGTTGCAACTTGCCAGAAGTGTGGATCCTTGATGACACCACCAAGGTCCCAGACAACCCCAAGACCAGCTACTCCAGACTTCTTGTTAAATAAACATGCACTTCCCAGAGAGCACCCCAGAGAGAGTGAATTCATAAAGTGGCTGTGAGATATTTTAAATTTTCAAGGGAAATAAATTGATGCTCAATATCTGTCAGACAGGGTGTGAATTACTAGCTCAAGGTAGTTCACAGTTTTCTATTAGATGGCCCTACATTCCTTTCAATTACAACATATCTTTGCAAACATGGTTTTATGGGTGTTGCCATATTAATAATAATAATTAAGAAAAACAAGTGCTGCATGAAAATCAGTGTGGAAAAGGAAGTGAGAGTGGCAGTGTCCAATCTGACTCCAAGGCCTGAGAACCTGTGCACTGCCCCAAAGGCATACCTATCCCACGGTAAGCAACTGTAGTATTTAAAAATGAAAGTTACTAAGAATGCAATTAAATTGAGTTATTTAATTATAGTTATTTAAGAATGAAATAAAACAGAAATAAGATATTTTTCCTTTCAATGTACGTGTATTTTCTTAAATGGCCACTAGGTAGTTAGGCCATAAAGACTAAGTGTTTTTTTGGACCTAACTAATAAATACAACTATTAGGTATTCCTTTTGTCCAAGGAACACCATGAACCAAGAAAGTTTGGGAGCCTCTGAAACAAATAATACATGTCCTTCTCTTTCAGGCACTGGGGGTTGAATTTTCTATCCTTTGCAGCAGAGAACATTTATGGCTGATAAGCTCCCTCCCAATATACCAAAGACACTGGGCTTTCGGTCTAATAATTTCTTCTTAAAACAAGTCCCTATTTGTAGTAATGCAGATTCTTGATAATTCAGGCTGATCCTGAGATTTGTGTGCTGTGGACAGTCACAGAAACTTAAAGCAGAACTGTTACTGACCTGGGTTCTTGGACTCTTTAATCAATAGAAATTGATAAGAGACCAGACAAGGAATTCAGGCAAGGCTTTATTGGGACTCCTGCTGCAGCAGGAGGGAGTGAAAACAAGTTAACAGGTTCCCTTGTTTGCTCCCTGAGGCGGGGGGGGGGGGGGGGGGGGCGGCGAGTCAGACCTCAGCACTTCCCCATCCACATGGGCTTCCTTCCTCTTCACGCTAATGTGAAAGGCCCACTGTACACGTCAGTCTCGTGGCCCTAGGTTCTTCCACGTCTAGACCAGATTAAGGCTCAGGGCCCAACACATGAGATCTGGGCCCATGGTGCCATTCCCCCATGCTGTGGGGCTGGATTACAATCCTGAGAAGAGCCTGCGGTCTTTCACGATAGTGCAGGTCGCTCCTGCTCAAGTGCAGAGGAATTTTCCGCTTCGGGGTAAAACTGTATGAAAACTGGCCAAGTTGCCCTCCAGGTGCATTGGCGCCCCTGCCACCTCAAAAGCAGTGCTGAGATGGAGCAGCCACCGCGGTTTGCAAACCATTTTGCGTCAGCCCTGCCAACCGGGTCTGTTGCTTCCTTGGCCCAGATATGAGCCAAGAAACTGGGTACCACCCAGCTAGGATGTGGGCCTCTGGAGAAAGCCACGCCCCCTGCTTACAGGAAGAACAGGGTCAGCCACAGCAATCCTTCCCTCCCATTTCACCTTCCGGCCACCCACCTTCATCCCCATACCTACCAAAGCTAAGAACAGACTCAAGTCACTGAGAAGCAGGGAGCACCACTTCTATTAGGAATCAGAGGGAAGAGGTGCCTCCTAAGTCACGGGAGTGGCTGCAGCTGCAGAAGTCAGAGGGCTGACATTAGGCACCGCAGCAGCTGTAATCCGAGGTCAGAGAGCTGCAGGAAACTGTGCCGGCCTCATGCAGAGCCTGGCCACTGCACAAACTTGTGTCTGCTGGAACCTGCACATAACTGCCACTACTACCAAAGAAAAAGGTCTTCTGCCCCTTTCACCTTCCAAATCTCACTAAGTGTATCTCATTAGAAGACTCTCGATCAGAGCAGCAAGGGAAAGTTTAGCCCTCCTACCCCTGCAATACAGGGGGCACAGAATGGAGCAAAGGTGGTGAACATGGATCCTGAGTGCCATCACATCACTCAGCGGGACTCAAAGTATCTTCTTGGCCCTGGAAATGACCAAGAATGAACCCACAAGAAAGTCTCTGGAAAAAGGAAGGGAAGGCCACAGAGCTGTAAGCCCAGGCAATCAAGGCACCTGAAACCAGATACTTCTTATTGGCCCCATCCAAGTCCTGGGCAGACCCTCTGGGTTTTTGTGAGCTGCTCAGAGGCCCAGGAGAACCAAAAGGAAACTCTGCCACAGGCGGGAGACCCTGGTCTGTAACCATGGTGGCCGCAGGGGGAGGGGGGGCGGGTATCAGCTGGGCAGGGCTGAAAGTTCCCTTTTCAAACTCAACTAGGGAAATTCTATTTTTAATCATTTTATATAGAGATTCTTCATAAGACTTTATTTGGAAAACACAAAGACATATAAATAATAAGTAACACACAGGACAGGGACGGGGGGAGAGGTTGAAACCCATTTTCTTGCACAACACCCCTGACAAAGCCTACCTATCCACCAGTCTTCAGCAGGTGGGTGAGACACCCTCACACACTGTGCATAATGAAAGCACTTGTCAGAGTGCAGGACCCACACTAGTCACCAGACCTTGAATAGAGAGGAGCAGAACAGAAGCTCCACAGCCTGCTGACTCTGCTCCATCCAGAACCAGAAGAGGATGTGGGGAAGAGCAGCAGGAAGGGGGAACGGGGCAGGGTCCATGGCTGCAGGCAGGCCCAGGAGCGGGGCCAGGAGTGCAGCAGGGCTATTCAGAGCACGTGAGCAAAAAGAGTTGTTTGCTTGGTATACACACTGCGGCAAAAAATCTACACAGAAAAAGTATTTAATAATTTTCTTACAATTAATTATTTTCATACAGCTCATTATGTTACAAAACTATACACCTCCCCCAAGCATTGCTGGATAACTCCAAGTCATTCCTTGGGAAAAGAAGAATCAACACTGGCTTTTTAATTTTGAGTCTCTTCTCCTGGGTTGGGCCTATCACGGCCAGAGCAGAGTGTGGAGTACAAAATGGCTGTCCTTCAAGTCCAAGGCGTCAGGTCTTGACTTGGCTTCTCTGGTCATTACAGGAGGGTTGTGTCTGTTTGGAAAGCCAGCACCAGCACCCATAACACAGGTGTCCAGACAGACATGCAGGCACTGCTGACCACCATCTGGCTGTGGGGAGACTGCCCAGGGAGAGGGAGCCACAGCTCGGCAGAGATGCACCTGTCCAGAACGGGGACCTGGAGCTGTGGGATCCCAGCACTTGGAGGCAAAGAGAAAGACACAGTCTCAGGGCACAGCAAGAGCCACTGGATACTCCGAGGCTCCCAAAGGCCTGCACAGCTTCTCCTCACCTCTCTCCTCCAAAGACAGGAATGTATCTTAGTACGTTAATAGATTTCCTACGTCTTGGCCCTCGTGACTACTGCTACAACAAAACCAAATGATACAGGCACTAAGACTAGCACACTGAACAACTCTCCCCCAGCTATTTGCTTCTTGGTTCAAGGATTATTAAAATTAGTTTGCTCAGACTTGCTAATTATCAGGCTCTGGGCAATGTCAAGCAGGGACCCTCCTCCCTGACCACACAGAGAGGCACCGCCAAGCCAGGAGGATTCCTCTCCGGGTCTCTGGCTCTCTCCCCTACCCCAGCTTGGGTCTCATGTGAACACCATGCAGCCTTCCCAGGTCAAGACAGGACAAGCTCAGGCTCACCTGGTCCTTTCAGCTCAGCTCTGGTGTAAAGTGCCCAATCCCTGCATGGCCACCTTGAAAGGAAATGCCCCAGACTGAGAAGGTACTAAACAGGTCAATGTATTCCTCCATCAGTGAAGGATGGTTGATGAGCCTCCCCGTGTCAGGCACCATGGGGCACATGGACACCAACGACCTACCTCACCCCTCTTCCCACCGACCTCCCAGGCTCCAGCCAGAATTACTTCATCTTGGTTCCTTTAACATGATCACTCTCTCCACATCAGGCTTTCGCACTGTTCCCCTTGCTGGGAACTCCCTCCCCTCCCTGTTCAGTTGTTTACACATTCATTCAACATTTATTATTAAGCACCTATGCAGGTATCAGATGCCTGCATCTCCTGATCCAGACTCAGAAGCTCTGTTCATTGGGCTCCACTTTGTCAGGCTTCTACTCAGCAGCAAGCAAAAGGTCGCTTCCTCCAGGAGGCCCTTCCTGACACCCGCCACCCTAAGTTAGGTAGTAATGTCCAACACACAAACACACACACGCACATCCCCGCAGCCCCCTACACTCCCCTTGTGAATAATCAACTCAAAATCCAGCTTCCTCCCCAGACTGTGAGCTCCATGAAGGCAGGGCCAATGTCGGTCTGGTGCACCCCCAAAGCCACAGCACCAACACAACAGCGGGCACATAGGAACAACTCAAAAAGTTTGGTATAAATTGAACTGTAGCCTGGATCCCAGGCCTCTCTGGTGTAGTTCTTCCAGCAGAAACCAGGATGGGTCCCCATCTTTGGCTCCTCTACCTACCTCTGATCCACCCACTGGGCATCTCTGCCGAGTGCACATTCTGTGGTCACCATGCTCCCTGCAAAACGTAGGGGCTGAACAAGCCCATTCCTACAGAGGTGCTTCCAGCTCCGGAAAGCTATGAGCTTCTCCCTGATCTGCGGTGGAGAAAAGGCTGGGAAATCAAGTTCTTCTCAACCTTTAGTCCAGCCTCATGCTACTTTTAACAGACCCACCCATGCCCCCCGCGCCATCTGTTCTTTAACAGAGATAAATATGGGGTCCTGGCGCAGCCCTGGCTTGAAGCAGTTACTTTTAATCTGAATTCACCTCCACCAGAGTGGACATAAGACCGCTGTCCAGGCCATGAGGAACGGGAAAGTCTGCACCGTGATGGTGGGGACACTCACCCCCTACCACAGCCTTGAACTTCCGCCCCCGAAGCATTCCTGGGCTGCCGCCCACCCGCACTTCCGGGGTGAGGACTGACCGGGCGATGGGCTCGCGGCTGGCCCAGCCCGGCCCAGCCACCTCACCTCTCCACCAGTCGAACCACACGTCGCTGAACTGCCGCAGGCGCTGCCTCCGCTCCTCCCGGAACTTTCTTCGTGCCTCGCCCGGCAGATAGGAACTTCCGGGCAGAGGCGTGTGGAGCGGCAACAGTGGGGGCCCGGCAGACCCAGCTTCCGGTACCTGAGCTTCCGGGGTGGGCGCTTCCGGAGCCAGGACGGCAGAGGAGACAGGCTGTGACAACGGGTTTCTGGTCTTTTCTCCGTAAACAGGGGAGGAAGGAAGAGGCATTGAAGGAAGGTCCCCCAGCATGATGCCCTTCCCCGCCTTTAAGGCTCGGGACCTCACAAAAGGCAGATAATGTGAAAGTTCAAGCCGGCTGGGGAGGCAGGGGTCTCAAAACCATCTCGAAAAGTGATCACTTTGACGCCTTTGTTTCTCCCTCCCATACCCTCATTGTACTCTCTCCAAATCCCCTAGCTCTGGGGAAAAAAAATAAAAGATTCTTTCTTAACCGCTTATAATTACTGCACTTGCCTAACAACGGGTCACCACTGCCTAGAAAGTCACTGAAGATTACGGCGTTTTAAGAGGAGTGAAAACTGTTTAAATGCTCTTTATTTAGAACAATTGAAGTGGCCCTTAACCCTTTCCTCCCTCCTGTATCCCTGTAAGGGCTCTGCTCAGAAAGAGGCTCTTCAACAGCCACAGCAGCCTGCCCAGATCCCTCAAGGATTATCACATGGCTGCCCAGAAGGGGAAGAACGAAGGAGGTATCTCCACAGCCAGTGCCCTCGTTATGTCCTCACCCACCCCTTCACTATGGGCATCTCCCTGGCTCTGGGCCCAGAGTCCCTCGCCCCTTCTTATCCCTGAACAGGAGCTCCTTTAGGGACCTCATGCTCTCTCATGACCTCACCCAGGAGCACCGTAGAGAAAGAAGTGCGCCACTGAAAACTCTTAGACGCAACCCTCACAGAACACAGTCAGGACAGCTGCTGCAGCCGTCCACATCAAACTCCCCAGGATCGTGGGAGAGGGTGAACACAAGCCTTTGCACTGGATCTCACAGACTCTGATAGAATTAAGGGTAGGGGCACTGAATAGATCCCTGGCAGAGGAAACTACAAGAACAGAGAGGAAGGGACTGGAAAGCTAAAACTGGGAGAAGAAAGGGCAGAAAGAAAAGGGCCGTGCAGGCGAGGAGTCAGAACTGTATCCCGACTCTGACGAGCTGTGTCACCTTCGGTTTCTTCATCAGTAAAGGAGAAGAAACCGCCACCCCACAGGCTGGTGTTGAGGGTTAACTGAGAGTGGGTGTGAACCAAGTTACCACCTGACAAATTGATCAATAAACGTTCCTTCCTCCCCGGGGAGGGAAGTGTGAGCAGCTCAGTAAATGACAGGACTGGTTCTCAGCCTTCATTGTGTGTCAGAATCTCATGGAGAGATTTTTTTAAATACTGACTCCTGACCTCTCTTCCCCCAGGGGCAGGTGTCAGGGTTAGAGGCAGATTTAAGGAGTCTTGAGAACAACCAGCAACACACACACACACACACACACACACACACACACACACCCATACACACTCCCAAGCGGGGCCCTCTCTGGCAACCCCAAAGATAGTGTGATAAACCCCAGCCGTGCCAGTCAGCCTGGGGCCAGGGGCTGAGAAGCGATCAGAGGGCCCAGCCCACCCTGCTTTCCAAGAGCACACAGTCCAGTGGGTGAGGAAAGATCCACAGACCCTCTCCCCCAAACAAGCAGAGAATCCCGAAGGGCTGGGCTCTCCCCGCAGAGCTGAAGGAGAACGGGAGGGAGAGATGGACGGAGATCTGCAGCAGGACTTTCTCAGTCAGGGGAGGAGTGGAGGGAGACTGCAGACAGTGGAAGGGAAGAGCATTAGCAAAGGTGGAGAGGCAGCGGTGAGGACAAAAGGTTTTCTGATATCAGAGGCAGATCCGTGCTGGGAAAAGGTGGGGTCTGGGTGCCGAGGCATCAGCATGAAGAAACTGGACTTTAGAAGAGGACAACAAGAAACCCTGAAGGTTTCTATTTTTTTTTTTTTTTAACATCTTTATTGGGGTATAATTGCTTTACAATGGTGTGTTAGTTTCTGCTTTATAACAGAGTGAATCAGTTATACATATACATATGTTCCCATATCTCTTCCCTCTTTGTCTCCCTCCCTCCCACCCTCCCTATCCCACCCCTCCAGGCAGCCACAAAGAACCGAGCCGGTATCCCTGTGCCATGCGGCTGCTCCTCACTGGCTATCTACCTTACGTTTGTTAGTATATATATGTCCATGTCTCTCTCTTGCCCTAACACACCTCACCCTTCCCCCTCCCCATATCCTCAAGTCTGTTCTCCAGTAGGTCTCTGTGTTTCTGAGTCAGGGACACTTGTAAGATTAGTCCCACAGAAAGGTGGAGAAGGGACCAGAGGGTGATGACCTTAGGAACAAAGGAGGCAAATCTGAGAGAGATTTTAATGGAAGAAGCCAGAGGCCTGGTGAAGGTGGAAAATGAGAAGTCTTAGGTGAGGGCTTTTGTAAACTAGAAAGTACTGTGTGAAGAACGGCTGTTACTGGTAAACGGAGTGCAAGATACGGAGAGAGGTGAGGGATGAGATAAGCCCAGGATGTAGTCAAGTTTTCCAGAGAACCATGGCTCATTGGGATGGAAAGCGGGCTCCCAAGAAGGAACCTCTGGAGTGACGGGATAGAGGAGGACCTGGCTTGAGACAACATGAGGTGAAGGTGGGTCTTCCGAGGAGAAAGAGGGCACCCGGAGACCTGGAGAAGGGAGCCATCGGGCAGGCACCACAGCTGGACCCCCTCTCCGTCCCCTCGGCAGAGGGCATGCATTTTCCTCCTGGAGTCCTCGCACCACAGCTGAGGACTCTGCCAGGAGGGGGCGCTGGTGACCACGATCTGGAGGGAGTGGGAGAGGAATGGAAGGTGTGCTAAACTGTGTTCCCTCAGAATTCACATGCTGGAGCTCTAACCCCCAGTACCTCAGAATGTGGCTGTATTTGGAGACAAGACTTTTAAAGAGGTGATTAAGTTAAAATGAGGCCTTTAGGTTGGGCCCTAATCCAGTCTGACTGGTGTCCTTAGAAGAGGAAGTGTGGACACACAGAGACACCAGAGTTGTGCCCACACCAAGGAGAGGCCGCGTGGGGACAGTGAAAAGGTGGCCACCTGCACGCCAAAGAGAGAGGTCTCAGGAGAAACCAAACCTGCCGACACCTTGATCTTGGCGTCTAGCCTCCAGAACCATGAGAAAATAAATTTCTATTGTTAAGGCCACCCAGTCTGTGGTATTTTGTTAGGGCAGCCCAAGCAGACTGGTACAGAGTGGGTAGAAAGGGCCACCTTGTGCCCACTAGGACTGGACACGGGGCAGAGACTAGCAGGGAGGCCAGCGTGGGGCAGCAGCATTGCTGAGGGTGGGAGACCCTGGCCTCCTGAATTCTTTACAGAAGGGGCCACAGGGCAGGAGGGTGACTCTACATAAAAATGAGAAGTAAACAGACCTGGGGGTAGGAAACAGCTCAGAGAAAGAGAAGGGGCTTTGCTTCTGCCCCGGAGATGGGTCTGACAGGCACTCCCAGCATCTCCAGCCCCCCTGACCTTACATTATGACTGATTCCACCACCTGCCTCCCTAAAACTTCCCAAGGGCCCAGGTCAAATGCACTGAGCGTTAAGCCAAATCACCCCTCCTGGGCCCCAGGACCAAAGAGCATCCTCCCCTTACCTTCCTTTCTGCCCCAAGCACTGCTGAGGAAAGGCCAGTGTGGCCTCTACTGCCCAAAGTGCCTGGCCGGCCAACCCAAGTCTGACACAGTCCCAGCCACGAGGGGACGCCAGCTGAGCCGGGGACCGAGTGGCCGCTTGGTGTCGGTGCTGGGGCCCTTGGAGCCGCTCAGGACACAGCCCACCCTGGCGCCCAAGCAGCCCTGTTCAGCTCTCAGCTCCCCTAACTGCTCCCTGACTGGGATAGAAGCACAGGAAGGTTACTTGTTGATGGGTCGTCCAGCGGGGGCATGTTCCACCTCATAGCCTTCGCGCCGCAGAACATCAAGAACTGTGTTGTTGCCCATGAAATGCCCTGCAGTAAGAAAAATGATCAGAAATGTGGCAGCTCTCGTGACCCCCAAACACACACGCCAGAACCAAGAAATAACCCTGCCAACTCCCTCCCTTCTGACCAGCTCAGTACAGTTCAGAAAGCTTCTGCAAGGGGGCCTCTCAACAGCTCTGCCAGGCAGGCAGGGCAGGATAAGCAGCGTTTCAGAGATAAGGACTCAGGATCAGAACCATGCGGTGAGCTGCCCCGAGTCACAGAGCTAAGAGGACACCAAGTCCCAACCTTCCACCTCCGGATCCAGGGCTGACAGTCCTGACCATTCTCGTTTATGTAAACCAAGCACCTCTGAGACCCCAGGCCCCTTCTGTCCTATGTCTACTTAAAAATGCACAATAAGACCCTCCTTTTAGCAGAAGCCACCATAGCTGGAAACCTCAACCTAAATTTTATTTCACTTTTTCTTCTGCAATAAAAAGCAGCAAAGATCAACCAGATAAGCTTACGGTGGCATCGTAAAATAAGTATTTTAAAAGGGTAGATCCTGGGATTCATCTTCTTTCATTTCAGGTTTTGATGTTCAGAATTGACATGATCCTCTGGGGTCACAATGCCCCTTTCTGTGACAGTTGGCACGTTAATGTCCTAAATGGCTAATTAAATTGCAGATCCTCTGATCCAGCAGAACCTTAGATGTATCGTTATTATCTCCATTTGAAAATGGAAAACAGGTAAAGTAGGCTCAGGACTTCACACACAAAAGAAGCAGCAGAGCAGAATCTAAACCCAGGCAGCTTGGCCCCAGGGTCTATGCAATGTTGACAACCGAATACTCAAGAGGCAGAAACCAGGAAAGCAGATTAAGGTCCATCCAAACTCTCCCTTGTCCTGACTCCACAGCACTAAGAAGCAGAGGGAACTTAGAGCAGCCTCTGGGAGCCTGGGGAGCCCGAGGGTAGTGTTTGGGGCAGAAGGTACTGGGCTCTACTGCATTCTTGGGTCCAACCGTAGAGTTTAGGACCCCAAGACTGATGAAGGGCAACTGACTCAGATGAAAGGGACGTTGGCAAGGCCCAGATTAGCCCCGGTGCAGAAGCACAGCAAACTCATGTGTAGAGTATGCCTGGACTTGGGGCCGGGGGAGGAGACTGAGCTTGCAGAGTGCTGGTGCGACGGCTTCCACTTTCCCAGCCGTTACCAAGTCCATGTGACAGGGAGTAATCACAATAATAAAGATAGTTAACATTTCCTGAGCATTACGAGGTGCAGGGCACTGTTCTCAGTGCTTTACACATCATTCAGCCTCCCCCCAACAACAACCCTATAAGGTAGGTGTATTACCCCCATTTTACAGATGACGAAGAGGCACAGGTGGTGCCCAGGTGGTCTGGCTCCAGCGTCCACACTCTCAACCAATTAGGAATGAAAACAGGATCTGTAAAGCGAATGAACAGCCCCTATTAGCAATCTTTATCATTAAGGACCAAGCTATTCTGTGTGACTTCAATTTCCTTCTACTCCAAAGGTGAGCTCCATTTCTCATCTTTAAATTTCATCTGCAGATCCCTGTGACAGACGTCGCTGTTGCAGTTTAAACCTCTGGAGCTTTCAGTTTGGGGAGATCCTCACTTTACAATCAAAAGTGTGCTAACCACACAGCATTTTAAATTTCTCACTGCCAAGTCTAAGAGTTTGGGAGCAATTTCTGAATTTCTGTGGTTCCCTCTGGTCAACTCAGCCTTCAGAAGGCACCAGAAGAAATAGACTCATGAGGTGGAGAAAGCAGCCCCACGAAGATAACTGCACCCTGGTGGCTATCCAGGACACTCCTGATACCCAGAGTGCCCAGGGGCTGTGAGGTCTCTATCCAGAGCAGCAGCTGTATGAAGAACCATGACTGAGAATCAGGCAAGCCCAGGTGTCCCAGTGTCACCTGTGCCATCTGTCCAGCACAGTCCCCATCTGGAGGGCTGGCCCTCCAAACTGCCCAGGTCCAACCCACCTGGCAGGCCGACGTCCTCCCAAAACCTCTCCTTGCCCTTCTGGGGCCTGACCCCTGTCGGGGTGCCTGCAGGGTGAGGGCTGACAGCTGAAAGCCATTCATTGACACAGGCCGGACATGGGCACAGCGCCACACAGCACAGTCCACAATCCAACTACAGAACACGGGACTCACGGAGGAGGAAGCCACTCCCAGACCCACCCAGGGCTACCAAGGCCAACACTGTGATTTGTTTCATGATAGAATTTTTCAACAAACAAGATACGGGAACCTGACCCCTTATTTTTTTCTACAACAGCTTTATTGGAATATCATTCACATAACATAACGTTCATTCTTTTCAAGTGTATGATTCAGTGATTTGTGGAACATTCACAAAGTGGTGCAACCCTCACCACTAATTTTAAAACATTTTCGGGAGCTGAGATTTTGATAGGGCTTGCACTGAATGTGTAGCTCAATCTGGGGAATATTGTCATCTTAACACTATTTATTATGTCTTCCAATCCACAAACATGAAATGTCTTTCTATTTACTTAGGTCTTCTTTAATTCCTTTCCCTGATGTTTTTAGTTTTTAGTTTGCATCTTGCTCGTCACTAAATTGAGTCCTTAGTGTTTTTTATGCTGTTGTAAATGGAACTGGTTTCTTTTGTTTTAACTTATTTTTTTTATTGAAGTATATAGTTGATTCACAATGTTGTGTTAGTTTCAGGTGTACAGCAGAGTGATTCAGTTTTATATATGTATATATAAATGTGTATGTATGTGTAAATATATGTACGTATATATTCTTTTCTGATTCTCTTCCATTATAGGTTATTACAAGATATTGAATATAGTGGAACTGGCTTCTTAGTTGCTTTTCCACATTATTCATTGCTAGGGTATAGAAATACAACGGGTTTTTGTGTATTGACCTTGTATCCTGAACTCGGTTATTAGTTCTAATAGGTGTTTTTTGTGGATTACTTAGGATTTTCTATCCACAAGATGATGAAAAAAGAGATGGTTTACTTCCTCCTTTCCAATGTGAATGCCTTTTATTTCTTTTCCTTGTCTAATTACCCTGGCTAGAACCTTCAGCACAATGTCGAAGAGAAGTGGTGAGAGCAGACATCCATGTCTTGTTCCTCATCTTGGGGGAAAGCATTCAGTCTTTCATGATGTCAACTATGAAAAGATGTCAACTTGATGAATGGATAAAGAAGATGTGGTATATATATATATATATATATATATATAATGGAATATTACTTGGCCATAAAAAAGGATGATGTCAACTATGGTTTTTCATAGCAACTTTTTTAACAGGTTGTTAAAGTCCCCTTCCATTCCTAGTCTGATGAGTGTTTTTATCATGAAAGAGTTCCATTTTGTCAAATGCTTTTCTGCATCCATTGAGATGATCGTGTGATTCTTGTCTTTTATTCCATTAATATGGGATATTACATTTATTGAGTTTCAGATGTTGTGGTAAGCTAAATAACGGTTCCCCAAAATATATCCAGATCCCAGTCCTTAGAACCTGTGAATGTTATCGTACATGGCAAAAAAGGGGGGTACGTGTTTTGCAGATGTAAGTAAGCTAAGGATCATGAGATCAGGAGATTACACTGGATCACTCATTCTGCTATTCCAGAAGTGCTTCTCTCCAATACTCGCATTTTACTGGTAAGAAAAAAAAAACTAAGCGGGGTGACTTGTTCAAGTTTATGAAGCTAGTGGAAGAATTGAAAAGAAACCTAGACCAGCAAATACACACTTCTGCACACTACCCAGCCTCCGGCATTTCTGTCCTTAATTCTGGAGGCTGCAAAGCTATGTTAAAATCACTCAAGAAAATAAGAGAATTTATTTCAAAAATCCCACAAAAGGAAATAATTTTCCCAGTGTATTTCCATGTATACTACTCATGGTTAATAATAGCTGATGTATCAGCCCCCAGCCTTAGACTTAGGACGCTCACAGTCAGGGAGGAGAGAGAAAACAGACAAATTTTAAGGGAAGTTAAAAAACAGAAAGGTGCCAGTAAGAAGTTGGGGTTAAGTGCTGAGTTCAGAAGAGGGAGAAATGCCTTCCTGGCTGCGGAGTGTATCAGGAGCCCCACGTGGAGGGAGAGCTAGTGTCACAGGCACCAAAGTTTCAACCACGACGGATACTCTGACATCATCAAAAAGTCAAAGAAGGTGTCACTCCTCTCACCGCGTAGCAGGGCCCACCTCAACACCCCCTCCTCGGAAGAAGCAGCAGAGCCCTGGGTCTAATCAGAGGTAGCCTGCAACTCACCGGCTCCAAAGGCAAAGAAAAAGCCTTTGTCAGGGAACTCCTCCAAAAGGGCCTTCACCCGCTTCCCCATTCTCTCGTTCCGCTTGTAGATAAGTTCCCGGCGGAAGTACCTGTCGATCTCCTGAGCAGTGATGCGCTCCGCAGGTGGTAGCGTGGCATTAATAAAATTGGGAACCTCCGCCAAATAAAGAGAAAACGATTAAGGGCAACAGAGTTATGAACAAAACTGCTTAATTTGAGCATCGAATCACCCAGCCCAGAGAGTCAAGACGCTGTCAAGAAAAAGGTAAAAAGTGACACACCGTTCTGGGAGCCTCCTGCCGGCTATTTTTCCAGACAGTAATATCATTCTCTGTAACCCAAGTGAAAACATATTAAATGAAGTGCCCTGAAAGAACTCTTAGGCTATGTCAAACAGTATTTCTGTTCCATTTAAATGATTCTGTTTGGGGAATTCCCTGGCGGTCCAGTGGTTAGGACTCCTGGCTTCCACTGCAGGGGACACAGGTTCGATCCCTGGTTGGGGAACTAAGATCCCGAAAGCCACACAGGCAGCCAAAAAAAAAAAAAAAAAAAAAGATTCTGTTTGTTGCCACGTGTTTCTATAAGGAAACCTAAGGAAACCATTTCTGTGCATAGCACATCACAGTTGTGTTTTTTTTTTAATTGAAGTGTAGTTGATTTACAACATTGTGTTAGTTTCAGGTGTACAGCAAAGTGATTCAGTTATACATATAGTTTTTTCCAATACAGGTTATTACAAGATCTTGAATACAGTTCCTCGTGCTATACAGTAAATCATTGTTGTTTCTCTGTATTATGTTTAGTAGTTTGTATCTGTTAATCCTAAACTCCTAATTTATCCCTCCCTTCCCTCTTTTCCCTTTGGTAAGCATAAATTTGTTTTCTATGTCTCTGAGTCTACTTCTGTTTTGTAAATAAGTTTATTGGTATTATTTTTTTTAGATTTCACATATAAATGATATCACATATTCATCCTTCTCTGTCTGGCTTACTTCACTTAGTATGATAATCTCTAGGTCCAGCCATGTTGCTGGAAATGGCATTATTTCATTCTTTTTTATGGCCAAGTAATATTCCATTGTGTATGTGTGTATATATATATATATACCACATCTTCTTTATCCATTCTTCTGTCAGTGGACACTTGGGATGCTTCCACAGCACATCCATAGTTTTAACTTGCTTGATTCACACATGATTTTTTCATAAAAATAATTTTACACAATTACATACTTTAGAATCAACCATTATGATTCAATTACCAAATACATCGAACTTCTATAGACATTCAACTGTTTTATAAATTCCTTATCTTTACATTTTCATTATTTCTCCAATTCCCATTTCTCCCTGTCGCTCTCTCCACTGTTCTTTGCCCTACTGGTGAGTATTTCACCTGATTCCAGCGCACATCTTAGCCAGTTTCAGTATTTTGGCTAACAACAGGGTGCTAATACACCAAAACTGTGACAATCAGGGGTGGTTTTTGCAACACAGTAGCTGTAGGCGAGGCTGACACGTTGCATTGGTTCTCTCCCCAGCCCCAAACCTCGGCCTCGCCCCACCGCCCCCTCTCCTGCTCCCTGGAATTTAACAAGGTTAAAAATTACCCTAGTCAGGGCTTCCCTGGTGGTGCAGTGGTTGAGAGTCTGCCTGCCGCTGCTGGGGAAACGGGTTCGTGTCCTGGTCTGGGAAGATCCCACATGCCACGGAGCGGCTGGGCCCGTGAGCCATGGCTGCTGAGCCTGCGCATCCAGAGCCTGTGCTCCGCAACTGGAGAGGCCACAACAGTGAGAGGCCAGTGTACCGGAAAAAAAAGAAAAAAAAAAATTTACCCTAGTCAAATACAGAGTAGGATATGTTACCACTCCTTCTACTTCCAGGACCCTCCAAAAGACCTTTTGAAAATCCTCACACGCTGTAATGTAGACATCAATTTCCATTTTCTGGATAACAGCTCTCCTGTTATTTCCTTGAAATGATATTCTTTCATTTTCAAGTCAAGAGCCTTCACCTTCTCCTTTGTCATCTTGTTTTTTAATCATGTCATTTATGTAAGAACCTTCCCTCCGTTTCCCAAAATCTCTTCTCTTCCGCACAGCAGTGCCTTTCCACCAGCAGCCTCTCCACGCAGGCAGCCCCAAATGTGCAAGGTGACCTCCCCCTGCCGGCCTGCTCCACCTTCTAAATGCCAGACATGCCCTACGACCTGCACCACTTGGCCACGCGCCTGGCCCTCATTCCACAACGGCAGGCACATTCCCTATACCCCACAGCACCCGCAGGGGCCCCGTGAACAGGACAGGCGTGGAGGAGCCACAGGAGAGGAACGCATAAGACAGCTGTCCCCAAACAGCTCTGTCAGCCGTGCCATCTGCCCGTATAACTAACTCCCAAGCACCCCCCAAACTTTTAACCCAAAGTTAAAAGATTAACTCTTATCTGCCGCGTCAAATTTTAATTTCCCAACTGACCTTGACCCTTCTGCCCACTTCCCCCACCCAGGGTGTACGTAAGAATGACCACCACCAAACTCTGCTGTGCCTTTTTTTGTGTATTTCTTCTTTTCTGCTTCCTCTTGCTTGCTCTGCCTTGGTTTTACTTCCTCCCTCTCTAGACTTTCTGGAAAGTTCCTTTTATCTTTTGATATTTGCAGGGTGAGTCCCTTTTTCACCTCTTATACTCACTCCCATTTCCTATGACAGGGTCCCCGGATCTAACAGACCTGGACAGCATCACTCACACCCACCAGCTCCCTCCTCTCTCTTTTCCAGTGTCCTGAAGGTGGGCAAGATAAAACACTCCCCCATGTCAGAAGCTCAGCTGGACTCGCCACTTCCACTTGATCTTAGTGGGGAAGGGAAGGAAGCCAGGGTTTGTCCCACGGGAAGCTTGTTGATCGAAGCATAACAAATATCCATCCTACCTCCCTCCTGTAGGGAGGCTGCCATCCTCTGAGCCCTGGCCGGCCACTTTCTTCCCCTAGGTGGCCCCCAGGTAAGGCCTGTCCTGTGTCTACACTGACTGCACCAGTTCGGCCACACTCACTGCAGTACTGCAGGATGGAATCCATGTCCGGAAATGCTGGCAGCCTCCCCAGCTTCTTATGTGCCCCCCCGTAAGAATACCAGGAACACTTCCCATTGCATCATGCTCACATGTTTCTGGAAGTCACCAGCAGCTGCAGCCAAAACTCTGCTCCATCATTTCTCAAAAGTTACCTAAGCCAGCAAGGAGGCTTTCAGACTCGGACCCCTTCTCCTCTCTGAAGGCTGGTTCATGCTCCCTGCTGCCTAAGCCATGGGGCCTGCCGCCAAGTCCCTTGAAGCTTCATCCTTTGACTTCATCTGGGAATTAACTCTCATCAATGCCCCTCTCAGTTCTTTTTTTGTTTTATTTTAATAAATTTATTTATTTATGGCTGCACTGGGTCTTCGTTGCTGCACGCGGGCTTTCTCTAGTTGCAGCAAGCAGGGGCTACTCTTCATTGCGGTGCGCAGGCTTCTCATTGTGGTGGCTTCTCTTGTTGTGGAACGCGGGCTCTAGGCGCGAGGGCTTCAGTAGTGTGGCATGTGGGCTCAGTAGTTGTGGCACACGGGCTTAGTTGCTCCACAGCATGTGGGATCTTCCCGGACCAGGGCTTGAACCTGTGTCCCCTCCATTGGCAGGAGGATTCTTAACCACTGAGCGACCAGGGAAGTCCCCCTCTCAGTTCTTAAGTTTCCTAAAGAATGCTTTTGTTAGCTGCAGCATCCCACTCAACACCTACGTGTGCCCAATTGTATTTTTAGAGCCCTTCATGACCTCAATCCTCTGTATACAGGATGTCCCAGTGTCGGCAGGTAACGTCCTTATTCTTGCACTTAAATGCACCCTGAGCTGAGCAGGGGATAAGGACTCTCACCTGGGAGCTGTCATGGCTGAAGATGATGGAACTGAGGTCCCCACAGTTATAGTGTTTGATGAGGTCCTCTGTTGTATAGGGGATCGGAAGGCTGCCCGCTCGCAGGCTCTCCTGCTGCAGGGGAGTCTGGTTTAAAGCAAAGATGACCTGAGGGGAGAAAATATAGGTCTCTTTTAAGTCCACTGACACAGCAATCATTAGCTGCCATCTTATTTCTTTTGTCCATGGTTGGCAATAGCCTCACCTGTGTTCGTTATATAAGGACATGGACCCTGCCGCTAAAGAGGGGAATGCAAGTCCCTGGACGGTGTCCAAAGAAAAGGAGGACAGCCCTGCCCAAGTCAGCCCCCGTCAGATGACACCTGGGGAAGTGCCTTAAGAGGGATACCAACAACCTGGAACTCTCCCATGAGAGTGATCAAGAGGTGAGGGTCCCAAAGAGCTGGCTTGTGAGGACCTGGGGAGGTGGGGCCGGGAGGGACACACAGACAGACACTACAAAGCAGTGAATTCCCCTTGGCACTGGAGAGCTAGGTCAGAGGGGGAAAGGCGGGGATTCTGGCACCTTTCCAGGTGGGAATTGGGACCAGCCGCCCTCTACAAGGCTCCTGACAGCACTGTGGCATTTTCCCTCTCATTCACCCAAGTATGGACACAGACATATCACCTTTGACAGCTGCCCCAGTAATCAGTGTATAGGATACTGCCTTTGCTGGAATGTTCCCCCTCTCCCTCTGGCTGAAATGCAGACAGGCGGGACCTGTCTGATCATGATGTCTTTAGCAGGAAATTTTCAATTCTCTGGAGATAACACATTGCAGGTCTCAAGTCATCAAATGACACTATGCATCCCCAATCCCCTTCTTTCTCCCCCTCATTCTGAGTGGCAAAGAGCATGGGAGTCTTGTCATCTTGCTTCCCACAGGCCACCACGTGTGAGCCTGTCTGCCACATACCCTCCTTCCACACCCCTTCCTCCCTGGGTTACTCTGTCCGGGTCAAGGCACCTTAACCAAATGGGGAGGGGGGCAGCTCCCTCTCTGTAAAATCCCCTCGTCTCCTCTCTTCTCTCCACATCCCCCCCTCCCTGTCAGAGATACCTCCTCCAGCCTCTCCTGGAGGTCAGCTCCCCAAGGATCTGTAGACCAGCCTCTTCTATCTTGGGACAGGACCCTCTGGGCCATGCTGTGTTCCCACCCTCCCCACCCCTCTGCTGGTGATGTGAGTTGACAGAATCAAACATATCCATGGGCATGTCCGCAAATTTCAGTCTAAGTGAGGAAACTCAAGATGAGCCCCTGGGTTCTAAAGCCATACAGTGAGGACCTATCCACACCACTGGGTGTTGCTAAATGGCTTTCAATCAGCTGGAGGAAGAACCTTTGGAGGGGAGGCAAGGGGGCATTATGGAAGCACCTCTCAGGTTTGCCATGTCCCAGGCTAAGGCTTCACACATTCTGTCTCAGTATAACTCATCCAAACCAAGATCCCAGGGTCTGATCAGCTCACAAACACCTGCTGATGGCTTTTAGTGTTGTAAAGGCATTCAGGATGAGCCCAGGTTACCTGTTGCTAAGAGACCTTCCTCTAAGAGTTTCCATTGATTCTGGAATGTTTTTATTAAAGTGTTCCTGGTATTTAGAGAAGATTGAGCCACTCATTCTAATAGACTCACCAGTCTGCAAATTGGGGAACACTGTATGGGCCACATTATATTATATTAATAATTATATTATTAACATTAACATTGTTAATGTTATTAAATATAACATTAATGTTTAATAACATTTAATGTTATTAAATATAACATTATATTAATGTTATATTTAACATTATATGTTAAATAAGAACTTTGTTTATTCAGTCCCCTCTCAACGTATTCAAGGGTCACCTGTTGACAAGAAGCTTACAAAGACTTGCTAGGATGTTTGTCTTTGCTTTTGATGATTAAGCTTTAAATAAGTTTGCATACCAAAACTAAGCCAGTAACATTATTTTGAGTGCTGACTATGTACCCTGCTAAAGAGTTCGCTTCTGTTCTCATTTAATCCTCTCAACATCCTAAAGTAGTAACTATTGTTAAATCTATTTTAAAGGACAAGAAAATGAGGGGGAAAGAAGTTAAATAATTTGCTTATGGTCACACAGCTTAGTAAACCAAAGTGTCCCCACAAAGTGTGTGAACCCAAGCAGTTCAATACCAGAGCCCGAGATCTTCACCACCACGCTATACACGAGGTACACTGCTACCAAGTAGCGTAACTGACTTTTGTCATATGGTCTAATTTAAATTATTAGGCTTATGCTAAAGACCTAGGAGTCTGAAATCGGGAAGAAGGGAGGGAGGGTTAGAGGAGGGAGGAGAGAGGGAAATGTGAAAGCAGAAAAGGAATCAGAAAGAAAGGCACACTAAAGCTTTTTTTCACCCAGATAAGAGTAGCACTCACACTATATCTAGAAAACAGAAAATTTTATACAAAAGAAGTTTTAAATTGCCCATAATTTCAACACTCGAGTTAAAACTGCTTTTAACAACATGTGGGTATATATTGAGTATATTTTCTTTCAGTTTATTCTATACCTTTTATACAATTGATTGTACTATACATAATATTTAGTATCCTTAACTGTGTCACCTTGCTGTACAGCAGTAATTAACACAACACTCTAAATCAACTATACTTCAATTAAAAAAAAATTAGTGGGCTTCCCTGGTGGCACAGTGGTTGAGAATCCGCCTGCTGATGCAGGGGACGCGGGTTCGTGCCCCGGTCCGGGAAGATCCCACATGCCGCGGAGCGGCTGGGCCCATGAGCCATGGCCGCTGAGCCTGCACGTCCGGAGCCTGTGCTCCGCAACGGGAGAGGCCACAACAGTGAGAGGCCCGTGTACCGGAAAAAAAAAAAAAAAAATTAGTATCCTGCACTTTTTGTGTGACAGTGTAAGCATCTCCTCACATGACAGAGTTCTTAGCCTCACATTGCATGTGATAGGCCATCACTTAGCTAAACTTTCTATTGTCAAATAGTTAGGTCTTCATTTTTAAAAAACTATCATGAATAACACCGTCAAGAGCATCTGGGAGCAGAAAGTTTTTTCTATTTTCAAATTATTTCCTTGGTATTGATTCCTACCCAGTCAAAAGATTTTTACTTTTCTTTTTCCTAAAAACCTTTTGACTTTTGCATTGTTCTTTTTTTTTTTTAGTAAAAATTTAACTCTCCGTTAAAACACAAATTCAATAAGCATTAAGTGGTAACGCAGACAATCTCCCAAAGCCAATTTTATACAGAAGCCCTGCCTCCGGTACAATCTGTACCTCCGCGCCAATGCAGCCCCAGCAGCGCGTCAGGGAAACCGCGCTGCTGCAATTGCACCCGCCCACTGTTCCCTCTGCCTGGAAGGGTTCTCCTACCCTCATCCCTATGGCAGACACACACGTGTCTTTTGAAATAGCAACAGGAGAATCTCCTCATCGTGAAGCCTCTGTCATTAACTCCCAGGCACAGCGAGACCATCTCCTCTTTGCCCAGAGCCTCCTGTGACTATTCTATTACACCGCTAATGGCACCGCCCTGCGTAGCCACCCCAAGAGTAGCAATCGTGTCCTCCTCACCTCTGCATCCTTCCCATCTGGCACACAGGACATGACATACTGTAAACATTCAATAAATTTTGACTGAACGAATACGGTTTAGAAATGACTCTGCCAAAAACTGAAGTCTGAGGCAGGATGGACACTTATAAAGGAAGCCCAGGAAAACTTTGCCAGCCAAGCCAAATAGGGAGCATCTCCAGAGAAGCCAGACTCACCAAACTTCTCAGAAAAGTAAATGGGGGGTGGAGGTAGGGGAGGAGTATTAGGCCTAATGTGGGGGAGTAAATCTTACCCCCAGAGACTCACGTTTTCTTTGAGCTTATCCCTCAGCCAGCTTTGGGAGGTCTGCATTTGGACTTATTCCTTAAATGCTTGTCCCTACCAAGCCTCCATTCTCTTAAACTCCCATATTCTCCTGGTATAAATCAGGATAGGCTAAGCTCTGCCACAATAACAAATTAAACCTGAAATTTCAATGGCTTAGCAAATGTCTGTAGCTTGCTCACAAAGTCTGAGTGAGGTAGTGGCTCTTTCATCCATCTAGTCCCTTGGGAATCCAGTTTTGTTTATCTTGTGACACTATTCTCCCATCGGTTTCCATGGGAGGCAATGGAGTGAACATGGCAGGTGACCTACAGTTCTTAAATGCCTCAGCCTGGAATTCCCACAATTCATTGGCTAGAAGTAGTCACATGGCCTTGCCTAATCCTCAGAGGGGCTGGGAAATGTAGTTTTCCCATTTGCCTAGGAGGAAGTAATGTCCTTGAGACATTAAAACAGTTGACGGGGGAGTTTAGTGCATTAAGTTACTCAGGATATCAGACGCGTCCCTATTCAGAATTACACCCAGTCCCTGGTGGAATAAGAACATCAGGACAGTAACCTGGCTAAAGGTGCTCATCCTGAAGGTTCCCTGGCAGCCTGTGGTCCTCAAGCAACAGAAGGTCTGGGGACAGCAGAGGCTGGGGATGGGGGTGCAGGGAAGCACAGGATAGGGAGCAAAAAGCCAGTCGTGATCCTGGGTTAGCCTGGAATTCTGGAAATTGAGTGGTTGGCCAACCAAGCATCATGAAGAATGAGAGAGTATAATGGATCTGAAAGGTGTCATGAAAGGTCATTCTTGTGTCAACTAATAAAGAACAGAATCACAGCAAGTACAGTGCCAAATATTCCTGAAGTTCATTCATTCTTCTTCCATTCATTAATTCAGCCAATAAATTGTTATTTGTGCCTACTGATCCAAGCACTGAAGATACAGTAATGAACAAGAAAGACAAGATCCTTGCCATCCTAGGGTTTTCATTTTACCTGGAAGTGCGGGAGGTGATGTCAAGAAGAAGGGGGGGTGCTTCCCTGGTGGCGCAGTGGTTGAGGGTCCGCCTGCCGATGCAGGGGACACGGGTTCGTGCCCCGGTCCGGGAAGATCCCACATGCCGCAGAGCGGCTGGGCCCGTGAGCCATGGCCGCTGAGCCTGCGTGTCCGGAGCCTGTGCTCCGCAACGGGAGAGGCCACAAGGGTGTAAGGCCCACGTAATGCAAAAAAAAAAAGAATAAGAAGAAGGGGAGGAGTAGCGGGCTGGTGTATCACAGAAAGACATCACCCTCCCAGAGGCAGTGGCCCAAAGTTAAACTTTCACTCTATGATTTCAGGCTTGCTAGGACAGCCCATCCACAAGCAAATCAAAACCCTTCCCAGATTAGCCCTTTGCTGCTTTGCCTTGGCAGAAAGGAGGTCCTTCCTTGTGGCACCCGGCAACTCTGAGGGGGTCATACTACAAATACATGTCTTTTAAGGAAGAGTGAACAGTGAACTGTGCATGTGTTTGGGTTGGTGCTAAGTCTTTCTTTTTTTCCTAAAAAAACACAGAAACGCCCTTTTTAAATCTCTAACACAACTTCCTATACTCACCGAGTCTTTTCTTCTAGAGCTGCTACAACTTTCTAACTATTAACCTTGGAGGCTTTAATCCTGTGCTTATTTATAGCCTAACTGCTTGTAAGAGGCCTTAAGCATCTTGCAGATGAAAAGCCAGCACCGGATAAGCCATTGACCACTCTGCCTCGAGTGCCCACCTAAGAGATTTGGCAGAAGGGGCTGGGTTTTCTTGGCTGGAAAGAGCAAGGATCCCAGCCCACAATGATCCCCGGAAGATCCTGAGCACCAAACACAGGGCTCGTTATCTGTTCCATGAAACACATTCAATGAAAGCCAAAGGAAGGCTCAGAGAAGCACCTAAAGGGACAGTTTGGCCCAGGTATTCCTAGAAGGCAGCCACCACAACTCCTCCCTCCGTGGCTCAAGACGTGGAGACTTTCTGCAAGGACCTGGGCAAGCCTCTGGTGCAGTTTATGTTTAACGGAGGAAACCTCTTACTGACACAAACTAGACTCCTGGGAGAAAGACCAAACATGGTTTCCCAAGGAAGAGGTCTCTGAGTGAGGCCCTGCCAGGGTTTCCTTGGAGCCTAACACACCCAGTGACTCTGAGCCCTTGTTAGCTACCATCTTCACCACCACACAGCCAAGGAGGTGAGTCTCTGCCTCCTCCAAACAGCAGCGCTTTATCACCTCTGCTGCCCAGACCTCGGCTCAATGTCCACTCCTGGGGCCACCAGAGCTCTGTCCAACCAGGGGCAGGTCCCCGGAGGCACTGCTGGAGGTGCCTTCCTTGCCGCAAACCTCTGGTGCAAAGCAAGGGTGCCCACTTGTGTCTGCCCCTGAGTAGAGGAGGTCACCACCCCCAGGTCCCTGCAGAAAGTCTCCACGTCTTGAGGCAGAGGGCAGGGAGGCATAAGGGCTCCACAAAAACAATACACAGCCCCAAACTCACCCCAGCTAAAGCCACTAAGGGCCAGACCCAGCTTCCTCAGAAACCTACAGGGCCTCTCCAAAGGATTATCAACTGTCAATCGTCCTTATGTAGTTTACTCTCCTTGTTTTTCTTGGCAAAGTCTGGGCCAGTCTAACAAATGTGGGGTTCCAGGATGTGACTCACAGAGAAGCAAATTCCTAAGAAACAACTCTGTTTGGCTAAGTTGACACCAGAGGCATCTTGTATCCAGTCAGTTCCTTTCTCTGGAGTTTCTGCTAACATTTTCTCACGTGTTGCACTGGTTAGCTAGGACTATCTTAACAAACTGTGTAATTTAAACAACAGAAACATATTGTCTCACAGTTCTGGAAGCTGGAAGTCCAGAATCAAGGTGTTAGTGGTGTCATGCTCCCTCTGAAGGTGTTAGAGGAGGATCTGTTCTAGGCCTCCCTTCTAGCTTCTGGTATTTTCTTGGCTTGTGACAGCATAACTCCAATATTTACATGGCGTTTTCAATTGTGTGTCTCTCTGTGTCTTAAGTTCCTCTTTTTATAAGGACACAGTCATATTGGATTAGTGCCCACCCCAATGATCTCACCTTAACTTGATCATCTGCAAAGACCCTATTTCCAAATAAGGTCTCGGTCCCAGGTCCTGGAGATTAGTATTTCAGTGTAAGAATTTAAGGACACATACAAAAAGAATTTGAGGACAAAGTCTACTCATAAAGCATATCAATTTCAGCTCTACTCTCTTTTTAATAGTTAATATGGGGCTTCCCTGGTGGCACAGTGGTTAAGAATCCGCTTGCCAACGCAGGGAACACGGGTTCGAGCCCTGGTCTGGGGAGATCCCACATGCTGCGGAGCAACTGAGCCTGCACTCTAGAGCCCACGAGCCACAGAACTACTGAAGCTCGCGTGCCACAACTACTGAAGCCCACATGCCTAGAGCCTGTGCTCTGTAACAAGAGAAGCCACCGCAATGAGAAGCCCACGCACAGCAACCAAGAGTAGACCCCACTCGCCGCAACTAGAGAAAGACCGTGTGAAGCAACAAAGACCCAATGCAGCCAAAAAATAACTAAATTAAGTAAATAACTTTTTTAAAAGATAGTTAATATACATATGGTAAAAATTTCAAACAGTACAAAGAAATGAATCTCCCTCCCATTCCTGTTCCCCAATCACCGTCTCTAAAAGTAATCACTGCTGCCAGTGTCTTGAATCTCTTTCCAAGGAGAGTCTCTGCATGTAAAAACAGACAGATAGATACACAGACAGACAGATAATAGATAGGTAGGTAGGTAGATAGATAGATAGATAGATAGAAAGAAGCAGAGATATTGCCTCCACTTTTTTTGGTTTTGGTTTTGGTTTTGCTCCTTTGGCCTTTAAGCAGTCAAAAACCTTTCCATAAATAAATACTGAAGCTATACATTACCATGTAATGTAAAACAATCAAGGAATAAAAAGCCAAGTCTTGGCAAACAGAGATAACTTCCATTGTTTTTGAAGTAAATGCAGGCTGAGACTTTCTATCCACAAGGTTAAATCAATGACTAAGGCAAATCATAGAAAAGGGAAATTTCTGACAGCAAGAAGGGACAAAATGAAGGTTTCCTACGCCTTTCCAGTGAGAAAGCAGGTTGGATACAGAAGCCCCTTGGAGGCATCCCAGAGGTGACCCCACTGCCCCTAATCCAAAGATGTCCTGGGACCTCTGCTCTGGGCTCAGGCTGACTCAGGCAGATCCCAAGGAGAAATCCCGGTAGAAGTCTACAGTTGAAGATTTCATACAATCCTACAAGGATCCAGGTTCATTTCTCCAAGATCTCAGATGAGCCTCCCCTTCCAAACACCCAGATGGTTTGGTTTTCCCAGAAACCTCCTAAGCCAATTTTTTTCCAAAACACAGATTATAACTCATTATCCATCACATCATCATGGACATAAATCTTAGCAGGCCTCATGCATCGCTCTGCAGCTTGTTCATCTCCATTCCTCCAGGCATCAGCCCACACGGTGCATCCGGGGCTGCTCCATGCTTGCTAACAGCTGCACGTAAACCACGACAAGCACGTGCACTAGCCCCCTTGGAGGGGCCGCTTCTGTAATGACAGCTCTGCTAGGGTCAAGCACCGCCTACATTCCCCCCACCCCCAGGTGACTCCGACATGCAGGTGGAGCTGGGAGCGACTGACTGAATTCAGTCAGGGTCAGAGCTCTAAGAACCTCAAGAGATGAATACCGACCACATTCAACTCTTTCAAATATGAAATGTCTTCCGAGAGCTGCAGTGACTGGCTGAGTCCTCTGACCCTGACTGACAACTCTCCGCACCATAGTTTTCAGAGTCTGACTCATATCCTCACAAGGAAGGATGTGGGCTATCAGGGTGTTGGCAGATGGGGCCAGCATGCTCCTGAAACAGTACCGTTTCTACGGTTTTTCCACACAAACATAAGGCGTTCTGCGGACTCAACTAACTAGAAACCTCCATTTAAAACATTATTTCAAAAGAAATCCACATTCTGCCTTCTCCAGTCCAGCTTTGGGAATGCACCTGGAAGCTCCAAGAATTCCTCTCTAGGGCTTCCCTGGTGGCGCAGTGGTTGAGAGTCTGCCTGCCGATACAGGGGACACGGG
>NW_006798559.1:641210-655420 GCF_000442215.2 Lipotes vexillifer | reverse complement strand
AAAAAAAAAAAAAAAAAAAGATTTCCTCTCTAATGCCTCCTATATGGTTGCCATCCTGCGAAGCTACTGTGCTGACATAGTAACAACCAATTCTCTTAAAGAAAAACTGCTGGGTAACAGACACCTTCACACAGGTCCTTGTCACTCACTGTCAATCTGTTAACAGCACCTGAGGGCAAAGCAAGATGCATTAGAGAAGAGAGGATGAGAGGTGGAGGTGGTGGAATATTAGAACTCTGAGCGCCTGGAGGGGACAACAAAGGGATCAGCAGAATATATTTACAATAATAGTAATAGCAATAATGATAATAATAGCAGCAGCAATCCCTCCCCAACCCTGCAGTCAGCCGTCCTCCGGGAGGTGGAACTGCATTTGGGGAGGAAGATGGGGCCCCTGCCCTGAGGTATGGCTGTTGGCAGGGCGACAGAACAAAAGGGCCTGTGATGGCAACAGGTCACAGAGGGCAGTAAAGGATAACCACGAACACTCAGTGGGAGCTCAGGCCCAGGTGAAGACCACAGAGAGAAACCATCACATTCACTTCCTCACCCCAGAACTATAGCTTGGTCCTCCACATCAAAAAAAAAAAAAAAGGTGACGCCAAGAGCCTCCAAGACCTTAGAGCAAACCAGGCTACGTCCCTTGAAACCTGTAAAGATTTCTGTCCTCAACCGTATGCAAAATAGCAGCTTTGCCTAAAGCTTTGCCACCAGCCATTCTTGCTATCTTCAGGGTGTCCCCCTTGGGCTCACAGGAAGACTTCTGACCTGTTGGGAAAAACTCATTTATCTCTTGAGGGCACCAGGGTAGGGTCCTAGCAGAATCCAGGGCTTGCCAGCTGGGGATACAGTAGATAGGCCTGTGTCTACAGCAGAGGACAAGCAGAGCCCAGTGGAAGCCTCTGCAAGGAGATGGGCTCAGAGTGCTTCTGAATGGGTCCTGCAAAACCTTTGTTGTTCTCCAAGCCTCACCTAGAAAATGCATTGTATTTGGAAGGACTCACAGAAGCCACCAGTGGGGGATCTGCCTCCTTGGAGAGGTTCCCAGTGGTCTCCAGAGTGTGCCGCCTGTTACCCCAAGTCAGGTGCTCTGCTCTATTGTGAGACATTTTTAACTATTAGAAAGTCCTTCCTTCTTTTTGAGCTCCCTGTCCCGCCATGATTGCCATGTACTCATTTTTGTATGTATCGATACAGTGTGTGTTTCCACAAATGCATAATTTGTGAGCAGCCATGAAAAGAGAAAACGTACATGTCCCGCTTGTATAGAAATACAAGCACAAGTGTGTAATAAATATGCTAGTGTCGCCAGTGAATTTAAGGTTCTTTCTTCATCGTGAAAGAATTTGAAGACGAAGTGATAGGTAAGAATCAGACTTATTTAGAGAGAAATACACTCCACAGACACAGTGTGCACTATCTCAGAAGACGAGAGGCCTTGGGAGAAACACACTCTAAAGACGGAGTGTGGGTCACTGAAAGGCAAGAAGCAAGAGGCCTCGAAATATGGGGTGGTTAGTTTTTGTGGGCTGGGTAATTTCATAGGCTAATGAGTGGGAGGATTATTCCAACTATTTGGGGGAAGGGGCAGGGATTTCCAGGAATTGGGCCACGGCCCACTTTTTAGCCTTTTACGCTGGGCCTCAAAACTGTCATGGCGCCGGTGGGTGTGTCATTTAGCATATGCTAATGTATTACAATGAGCATATAATAAGGCTCAAGGTCCACAGGAAGTCGAATCTTCCGCCATCTTGGACCCAGTTGGTTCTCACTAGTTTTCATCATGTCCTATGGCTATGTCATTCTTTTAAAGGTTGTACCCTGCCCCTTTCCCTCCTGTTTCATTAGTGCACAAGGACGTTCCCTGGGGAACTGTAACAGAGCTCTCCCTGACACTGGGACTGTTCAATCAGAATTGGAATGACACAAGAGGGAGAAGATATGGGAATATATATGTATAGCTGATTCACTTTGTTATAAAGCAGAAACTAACACCCTACTGTAAAGCAATTATACTCCAATAAAGATGTTAAAAAAAAAAATTGGAATGACCCGTCTTCTTCGTAAAAACACCAAATGGCGTGTGACGCCGGTGCTGCGGGAGGGCCCAGAGGCCCCTGGGGGCCCTGGAATGGGAGGCCCCGCTGACTTCCACAGAAGCTTTAGCAGCGGCGTCCGGGGTCAGGGTCACAGCCAGGGTCGGGGCCTCAGAGCACATGGAGGCAAGGCTGAGAAGCAGGAGTGGCTCCCCGTCACCAAGCTGGGCCGCCTGGTTAAGGACCTGAAGATCAAGTCCCTGGAGAAGAGCTGTCTCTTCCCTCTGCCCATCAAGGAATTTGAGATCACTGACTTTTTCCTAGGAACATCCCTCAAGCAGGAGGTTTTCAAGGTTATGCCTGTGCAAAAGCAGACCCGTGCTGGCCAGCAGACCAAGTTCAAGGCATTTGTCACCACTGGGGATTACAACGGACATGTCGGTTTGGGTGTCAAGAGCTCTAAGCAGATAGCCACTGCCATCCATGGGGCCATCATTCTGGCCAAGCCCTCCATCATGGCTGTGTGGCGAGGCTACTGGGGAAACAAATCAGCAAGCCCCATACTGTAACTTGCAAGGTGACTGGCCGCTGTGGCTCTGTGCTGATGTTCCTTATCCCTGGCCCCAGGGGTACTGGCATCGTCTCAGCCCCTGTGCCCAACATGCTACTGATGATGGCTGCAACTGACGACTGCTACACCTCTGCCAGGGGCTGCACTGCCACCCTGGGCAACTTTGCCAAGGCCACTTTTGATGCCATTTCCAAGACCTACAGTTATCTGATTCCTGATCTCTGGAAAGAGGCAGTGTTCACCAACTCTCCATATCAGGAATTCACTGACCATCTTGTAAAGACCCACACCAGAGTTTCTGTGCAGAGGACTCAGGCTCCAGCTGTAGCCACGACATAGTTTTATATGAGAAAAATAAAGTGAATGAAGCCGTAAAAATAAATTGGAATGACCACATAGAGAGGATTCTTGCCCCCAACAGAGCGGGAGATTGGATGTGATGACCTCAGATGGTCATCTATTTATAAGTCCTTGAGTTTCTCCATCTCAGGAAGCGAGGGAAGCAGACGCCCTGGTCTCACTTTCTGTCCTCTCTGCCTCCCTTGTTTCTCCCCCCTTAGCACAGGCCATGAGGCTCCATGGAGCCTTCCATGTCTGTTAATTAATGGCCCTCACCCAGATCACTGTGTCAGGTCAATTTCCACCACTGGGGGAAAAAAATCCACAAAACCATCCTCTTATTTCAGACTTTTTTCTCCTGCTAGGTGTTCCAGAAGTGCCAAATCACTGTGCTCCCTCCTCCCCCAACCCTCTATGCAAACCACAGCCCCTGAAGAGACAGCCCTACATAGGATGTGATTCTGCCTGTCCCCTCCCTCCCCAGGCCATGCCAGTTACAACTGGGTGGACATCTGACTCAATGGTATAGCACTGGGTGAACCACGAGATTTACACCCAAAGAGTACATCTACCCCACAGAATAGACTCAAAAAATCATCCACAAGCAGAAAATACTCATCTCCAGGCCAAAAAGCAATCGTTTTGTTTCAAGTCTCTTAATCTGCATTGGTTGAGATTGTATGAGGGGTAAGGACAGCAAGAAAGGAAGAATTAGTGGAAATTATTGCAATTATGATAAAATTCCAATTACCATGAAGTTTCTAACAGTGCAAAGACTTAAAGGGACTTACTTTTCCCCTTCGAAAACACAGCTAGAGAGACAGATTTCTGCCTTCACTTTAGTGTTTGTCTTTTATTATACTGTCTTTTAGAAAAAACATGATCAGTCCACCCAAAACCACGTCTTGTCAGCTGAATACTCTTCCCCTTCCCTCCAATGACACATACTCACCGCATCTGCACTGTCTTCTGAAAAGTTGTGTTCACTGGAAGTAACAAGCTTGTTACCTGACGGTTTAATTCAGTGCTCAAATGCCACCCTTCCTTCCCCGCTCTCCCCGCCATGTCTCCCTTTCCACTCTCCCCTTGCCTCCCCACATCCCCTCTTCTCTCTCCCTTTCTTTCTGGGCTTGTGGAAAGAATCCATTAAGCTCTCTGTCCAACACGTGCAGCAGACTTCTTTCACTTTCCCGACACTTCCTCAGCTGTGGGGAGACCCAAGTCCCAGTTGGGGCATTGCTGCGGGAGCCCACGGGCTGAAGGGGCGGGCGAGGGGGTTGAGGTCTGGCAGATGCCTTTTTTGTCGAAGATAAAGGCCCCCCCATCCCCATCGAGCCTCTCCACTTTCCAGCACTTTCATCCCCTCCGATCAAAGGGCTGCTCTGAATATGAAAGGCACCACCCATTATGCGACTCCCGTCAGCCCCACCTCACCCCGCCCCCAGCCGCCCAGCTCTCAAACAAAGCCCCTGGCATCTGTCCAGGCGCAGCCCTCACCTTCTGGGGCGTTGGGTTGTTGCGTCTTCTTTTTTTCTTAGTTCACTTTGGAGAGCCATTCGGTCCCTTGAAGTATAGTTGGGGAGCAGAGGGGAAGATCTCTCTCATCCTGAGAACATTCCGCCCACATAATTTTTCAAGACACCTTGAGGATTTCTGGTCCTTGCCTCTCCCACCTCACCTGGGTATCCAGGCAGTCAGGACGTCCCCCTCAAGCTCATTTATTTCCCCCTTTCCCAGCCACTCTTAAAAATCGCTTCTCGTGGGGCTTCCCTGGTGGCGCAGTGGTTGAGAGTCCGCCTGCCGATGCAGGGGACACGGGTTCGTGCCCCACTCCAGGAAGATCTCACATGCCGCGGAGCGGCTGGAGATTGTATGAGGGGTAAGGACAGCAAGAAAGGAAGAATTAGTGGAAATTATTGCAATTATGATAAAATTCCAATTACCATGAAGTTTCTAACAGTGCAAAGACTTAAAGGGACTTACTTTTCCCCTTCGAAAACACAGCTAGAGAGACAGATTTCTGCCTTCACTTTAGTGTTTGTCTTTTATTATACTGTCTTTTAGAAAAAACATGATCAGTCCACCCAAAACCACGTCTTGTCAGCTGAATACTCTTCCCCTTCCCTCCAATGACACATACTCACCGCATCTGCACTGTCTTCTGAAAAGTTGTGTTCACTGGAAGTAACAAGCTTGTTACCTGACGGTTTAATTCAGTGCTCAAATGCCACCCTTCCTTCCCCGCTCTCCCCGCCATGTCTCCCTTTCCACTCTCCCCTTGCCTCCCCACATCCCCTCTTCTCTCTCCCTTTCTTTCTGGGCTTGTGGAAAGAATCCATTAAGCTCTCTGTCCAACACGTGCAGCAGACTTCTTTCACTTTCCCGACACTTCCTCAGCTGTGGGGAGACCCAAGTCCCAGTTGGGGCATTGCTGCGGGAGCCCACGGGCTGAAGGGGCGGGCGAGGGGGTTGAGGTCTGGCAGATGCCTTTTTTGTCGAAGATAAAGGCCCCCCCATCCCCATCGAGCCTCTCCACTTTCCAGCACTTTCATCCCCTCCGATCAAAGGGCTGCTCTGAATATGAAAGGCACCACCCATTATGCGACTCCCGTCAGCCCCACCTCACCCCGCCCCCAGCCGCCCAGCTCTCAAACAAAGCCCCTGGCATCTGTCCAGGCGCAGCCCTCACCTTCTGGGGCGTTGGGTTGTTGCGTCTTCTTTTTTTCTTAGTTCACTTTGGAGAGCCATTCGGTCCCTTGAAGTATAGTTGGGGAGCAGAGGGGAAGATCTCTCTCATCCTGAGAACATTCCGCCCACATAATTTTTCAAGACACCTTGAGGATTTCTGGTCCTTGCCTCTCCCACCTCACCTGGGTATCCAGGCAGTCAGGACGTCCCCCTCAAGCTCATTTATTTCCCCCTTTCCCAGCCACTCTTAAAAATCGCTTCTCGTGGGGCTTCCCTGGTGGCGCAGTGGTTGAGAGTCCGCCTGCCGATGCAGGGGACACGGGTTCGTGCCCCACTCCAGGAAGATCTCACATGCCGCGGAGCGGCTGGGCCCGTGAGCCATGGCCGCTGGGCCTGTGCGTCCGGAGCCTGTGCTCCGCAACAGGAGAGGCCACAACAGTGAGAGGCCCGTGTATCGCAAAAAAAAAAAAAAAAAATCGCTTCTCCTTCTTTACCTGAAAGGGGACTATGCCCTTGGAAGAGTCTAGACCGACCCCACATGGCAAGACGACGGAGAAAGTCCTGCTCCTTTTCTGTCATGTTCATAGATGGTGCCAGACTTGGGAACGAAAGCTTCCACACACATCTCTGAACATGAGGTCTGCTTTTCAGGGGGAGAAAGGTGCTTCTCAAAACTTGGACCTGAGTTCTTCTCAGACAAAGGATTCAAGCATAAGGACCAGAGAAACTGATTTTCAGGGATGTTCCGACCTGAAGAGGTGTCGTTTTGTAAAATGATGACAATTCCTGAATACCAGGAGAGGACAGGGAGGGAATCTGGAAGAACGCACCAGGCAGACTGGGCCTCTTCTTCTGCGATTCCTGCCACCGCCTTCCTGCACACCCTCCAAGCCCTCTCCTGCCTTGGTCAGGTTCCCCGACCACCCTCCCCTTCCACCCAGCCCACATCCTGCCCTGACTTCATGGCTGACTGAGCACATCCATCTCCTGTTATAGATGTGGACTGAACTGTGCCCCCCCCACCCCCAATTCACAGGCTGAAGCTCTAACCCTCACTATGACTGTATTTGGAGATGGTAATTAAGGTTAAATGAGGTTGGGCTTCCCTGGTGGCGCAGTGGATAAGAATCTGCCTGCCAATGCAGGGGACACAGGTTCGATCCCTGGTCCGGGAAGATCCCACATGCCGCGGAGCAGCTAAGCTTGTGTGCCACAACTACTGAGCCTGTGCTCTAGAGCCCGCGAGCCACAACTACTGAGCCTGTGCTCTAGAGCCCGCGAGCCACAACTACTGAGCCCACGTGCCACAGTTACTGAAGCCCACGTGCCTAGAGCCTGTGCGCCACAAGAAGAGAAGCCACTGCAATAAGAAGCCCACGCACCGCAACAGAGTAGCCCCCACTCGCCACAACTAAAGAAAGCCCGTGTGCATCAACGAAGACCCAACGCAGACATAAATAAATAAATAAATAAAAATTAAATATATATATATATATATATATATATATATATATAGTCTTTAAAAAAAAAGAAAGGTTAAATGAGGTCATTTGGGTGGGGCCCTGATCCAATAGGACTGGTGAGCTCTCTCTCTCTGTGCGGAGAAAAGGCCATGTGAGGACACAGCAAGAAGGCAGCCATCTGCAAACTGAGGAGAGAGGCCTCATCAAAAACCAACCCAGCCAGCACTTTGATTTTGTATTGTGAGCCTCCAGAACTGTGAGGAAATCAATTTCTGTTGTTTAAACCACACAGTCTGTAGTAGCCTGTGATGGCAGCCCAAGCAGACTAGCACACCTCCTTCCCCCAAATCCCACACCATGCTGGGGTAATGATAAGAATTAACACCAATCTCTCCATCTCCAAGGTCCAGTGAAAGTTACAACCTGTGCTAAGTGCTTCAGGACTGTCTCAGTCCCTTCCTAGAAATTTCCATTCTTTTCATTTCTACTGCCCTGAAACGTAATTTTCCTTTAAATTGTTAAAAGGAAAACAAGATAGACAAGACCAACAAGACAGACAAGCCCAGGAGCAATAAGCTATGAAGAATGATATGAAGAACGAAATGAAAAGCACAAGAAAGCTAACTTCACACACGTAACCACACCTGGACCGGTTAATGGGCCTAATTAGGCATAAGTGGTAAGCAGCTCACAAAATGGCTACACAGTGTATTTGCTTCTGCCATAAAGAATGTCGCTCGCCATCTGGCTCTACAAGGATTGAGTCACTTGCCACTGCAGTCACTGACCTTCAACACGTCCTGAAAGGAGTTCCAGGTGGAGATCAGAAATGAGGTACCCTGTGCTCTGGGAAAACTGGCAGAACAGGCCTTCAGACAGATATTTTTAGGAGAAATGTTTTATGAACCTGGATTCTAGAATCTTCCCATACTTAGAAAAGCGCTAAAGTCATTAACAGAGACATCTGTTCCTTGTGACTAGCATCAACCTTCTTACCAAGATGTGTGCCTGGTTGCACGTACCCCCTTCGTCAAATCACATATAGACTGACTGCCCCACTTACCTCTTGGAAGCAGTCCCTCAGAGTTATCTGAGAGGCTGCCTCCTGGGCTATAGTCCTCAGTAAGTCCCCAAATAAAACTGAAATACATCTCTCACAAGTGTTTTTATTTCAGTCAACAGCTTTAACCACCACAAAGGGACCCAGAGCAGACTTCTCTCCTTCACCTGAACTCTATAAGGATCCAGAGCCAGGTCCAAACGAATTTAAGTAAGCCTCTCCTGGTTTTTGGATCTCCTGATAATTGGTTGATGATCCTGAGCTCTGTTTGGTGATATATAACAGGTACCTAGCCCACCAGTTGAAAGACACTGGGAAAAAAGGTGGCCTCCCCCCAGCTGAAAGATACTGGCGGAGCCCAGCTGAAAGACACTGGGATTTGCTCAGTTGAAAGACACTGGGCAGTCTGGACTGGGTGACTAGGTGGGCAGGCCTAAAGTCGTTCCTAAACAAGGGGCATCAGAAATCCAGCCTCCAGCTAACACTCCAGCCAGGTGTATGTACTTAACGAAACTTATACTTACAAGTTAGTTATTTAATTGGGTATTAAAGGAAATATCACACTGAAAATAGCCCAAATGGGGCTCTTTTCTTGCATATGCAGTTAACTTAGAGAAAGCTAGCTTGATAAAACATCTGTTCAGAATTCTGACCCTAAGGGAACAAGTCCTTCTAGGAAAAATTTGTATTTCTTTCCCTGTGCACAGGAATTCTTACCTTATCAGACCATCTCCAATTCCTGAGACTGAGAAAAGGAAAAAACGCTGTATGTCACAGCAGTAGCCAAGTTTCCTTGCCAATTGCATTGTAATCAGGTGTTTAAACTATGCCTTTCAAAGAATTTTCTCATTTATAGACAGTTATTGTTTTACTTTGGTGCTTTTGCAAAAAATCCTTCATCTTCAAGAAGATTCACAGAAAGAACTTTTTGACAAGAACAGATTTCTGATAAATTTTGGATCATACCACTGAACTGGGTAAGAAATTAAAGAATCCTAATGGAAAGCCTGAAGCCTTCATAAAACTATTAGCAAAAACGATTAGTTACATAGGAATGAGTGAACTGGTGAATATCGTCATAATTTTTATAGTTTTTGTCTGAAATATTACTGACTTTTTTTTTTTTTTTTTTTTGGTGTTACGCGGGCCTCTCACTGTTGTGGCCTCTCCCATTGCAGAGCACAGGCTCCGGACGCGCAGGCTCAGCGGCCATGGCTCACGGGCCCAGCCGCTCCGCGGCACGTGGGATCTTCCCAGACCGGGGCACGAACCCGTATCCCCTGCATCGGCAGGCAGACTCTCAACCACTGCGCCACCCGGGAAGCCCCTGAAATATTACTGACTTTTAATCTATGTTTTCCAGATATAAGGAAGCTCAAGCTAATTATGACTTACAGCCACATGGTAAATTATACCTTTGTAAGCAGAATTGAAACATTTATCTTTTCTCTCTACCTGATCCCTCCAGAAACTGGGAAACTTATGTTCCCAGCAGCCTTATCAGATAAATAAGAAAGGTCACCTCCTGACAGGTGCAGGAATCTCAAGATATTCTGGGGACCTCAGGAACACAGGAATTCACCCAAATCTGCAGATATCACAGGCAGAATCTGTGGCAAGCCCTTGGTGTGGCTTTCCTGATCTTGGGAGGCCTTTTAAAAACTCAGTCTGAGGTTCCTTATGAAAAGCTCCAGCCCAGCCAACTTAAAAGAGCCTATGTGATCCATTAACCAGCCTTATTTTGCAAACAAATTAGTCTTAATTTGGCTGTATGTGGTAGAAATTAGGGTAATTTTAGAGAGAAAAAGTGAACGTTAAATGCTAGTTTTGTTCACTGAGGTCTGTATTTACTGCCTATACTCACTTCCCAGAGAGTTCCTTGTGGTTATATTACATTACGGTTACATTTAAATGAATTATTAAAAGGACATTCCAAGTTTGTTTCTGAAGCTTATCTCAGTATTCTATCCTTGGATGAAGACAAGGTGCTCCATGAGCTGCAACCAGGAGATTATGCATACAGGAAAAGGCATCATTTAAAGAACTATCTCCAGGGCTTCCCTGGTGGCGCAGTGGTTGGGAGTCTGCCTGCCGATGCAGAGGACACGGGTTCGTGCCCCGGTCTGGGAAGATCCCACATGCCACGGAGCGGCTGGGCCCATGAGCCATGGCCGCTGAGCCTGCGCTTCTGGAGCCTGTGCTCCGCGACGGGAGAGGCCACAACAGTGAGAGGCCCGCGTACCGCAAAAAAAACAAAAACAAAAACAAATAAAGAACTATCTCCAACCTAGATGGAAGGACCCTTATCCGGTACTCTTAACTAGCTCATGCGAAGTGAAACTGAAGGGAATTGACTCTTGTATTCATATTTCTCACTTAGGAAGGGCCCCTGCACTGAACTGGTCTATTGAGAGGACTGCTGACCTCAAAATCACCTTAAAACAATGTTCAAACAGAGGAGAAAACTATACCCACAGCAGGACAAGAAGACAACATCAGAAGTAGACGGCTATCTCAAGATGCCAGACCTGACCCACATGATTATTTACAGTGTTTTCTTAATTTCTTGGACTTTTGCATAAATCAGTGTTTTTCTATCATGGTCACAAATCCCAGGCAGATTTTAAAAATTAATACAAGTGTTGGGTTTATGGTCAAGTACCTACATCCAGTACTTTTGGGTTACCTTGGTGGATTTTTCTTCTCCAAGGCTCTAACTGGATGGCCCTTAGGAAATTTATTCTAGAAGAAAGAGAGGCTGTAGGTCTGTTCGGGCCATTATTGACATCACTCGATGGGAATCATACTTGTTCTGACCGTGACCATAAATATGAATTTTCTTTAAAAGTTACTCAAGCTCAATCAGAGCAACGAGCTAAATTTCAGTCAAAGAATATAACCTCCTTCAGTTATGGGATGGATTTATATGGCTAACACCAGGCTGTGATCATTTAAGTTTAAAAGCCCCCTTATGTCGGGAACAATTAAACCATACCGAGGCTAATCAAACTACTAACACTAGGAAATTGGGCTGGTGCTGGTATGGAACAGATTGGGCAGGCAACTGGGAATATAGTAGCCTGCACCTAATGGAAATTCTTGGCTTAAATTCTTACTTTTGGCCCTATTAATGCTACTAGCTATATTACTTATACACTACCTATTTTATGAGATCATTGTTTCTTGCATTACAAAATGTGTTACTGAGCCTCCCATAAAAGTGATGACTAGGCAACTTGAAACAATTGACCCAATATATAGCTCTATTTGAGATCAATGATTATAATAGTGTAACGCTAGATACGGAAGGAAGCAACAAGAGGGAATCTTTCCTGGACCATAACAGACTAGTAAGACAGGTGGTCCAGAGACTTTTCACTACCGTTTACAGGGCCTAGTCCAGTAATAGCACATTGAATGGCCTACCAACAAAATCCCGGCCTGACCTAGAAATGGGCATTCCTAGCGCTGTGGTACAAAATAGTCAGGAAATGCCTTCCAAACCTACGTTAAATTTATGATCATGAGGGGGCACTGCCAACTAAACAATGTCACTAGCCATCTGGCTCTACAAGGATTGAGTCATCAGCCACTGCAATTGTTGACCTTTAACATAGCCTGACCTCAAGGAAGAGATCAGGAATGAGGCAATCTGTGCTCTGGGAGAACAGGCCTTCAGAGAGATATTTTTAGGAGAAAATTTTTGCAAACCTGGATTCTTGCATCCTCCCATTGTTAGAAAAGCACTAAAATCATTAACAGAGACCTTGTGACTAGCAGCAGCCTTCTTACCAAAATGTGTGTTTGGTCGAATGTACCGCCATCATCAAAATCACATATATAGTGACTGCTCCCCGTTCCTCTTGGGAGCAGTTCCTCAGAGCTGTCAGAGAGGCTGCCTCCCAAGCTATAGTCCTCAGGAAGTCCCCAAATAAAACTGAAACTCACAGCTCTCACGTTGCGTGTGTTTACTCCAGCCAACACTTCTAGAGTCCAACCTGCCTCTGGCCTTCCTCTTACGTTGCATTTTCTCCAATACCAGCAATCATGGTAGGTTTTCCTTTACACAACAACCTAGATGATGCTCACGATCAAGTCCGCACAGAGAACAACTCTAAATGGCAGCTATCCCCCTCCCCAAGCTGTCTCACTTCCCAGACCCCAGGTGTCTCACTCCTGATGGCCCAGGGTCCAGGGCTAACACAGCTGAAGCTCTCAGCCAAGAGGCTAACTACCTCTGACACCCCTGCAGAAGTGACCCATGTCTCGGCCCCATCCAGCCCACACTCAGCTGCCAGGTGAATGTCCTGCAACTCTGCTCTTTATGCTCTCACTTCCCCTGGAAAACACCAGTGCTGCCCCCCTGCCCTCAGAGCACGCAGTGATTTCCCTACCTCACACTCGTTCTCCAGCCTCATCACACCTCACCCCTGCACAGCCCAGCCCACCACCATTCGGCCAGCGCAGCGTGCTTTTGGCCAGGTTCGCCTGCACTGCTGGCCCAGCTGAAATATCTCCCTCTGTTTCCTCTGCCTGTGTTAAATCCTAGCTTCTACTTGAAAATCAGCTCAAATGCTAATATGCTTATTAAAGTAAGCAGGATAACAATTAGAAAGTAATACTGTTGTAACTTTCCCCCATCGATCACATTCTTTGGCAGTCATGTCACCACAGTGGCTGCAGAAACTGAGCCTCCTCCAGCAGAGGCCACATCGAGAGCCCACCCCACCTGGCAGTGGGTCACTTCAACTGCCAGCAGCAGAAGGCCTGGAAGGCACCTTCATTTTCAGTCTACATGGTGCCCTCGAGGTTCAGGGCTGGTTTGGAGAGAAGCTATAAAACTGCACCACAGAACTGGAAACCACTCCTAGAAAGGAAGGGAAGGCCTCCCTAGGGCACCCCACAGCCTATGAGCACACACCTCACAGCCCCCATGAGGTGTATCTAACTTGCACTGCTGCTGGCCCTGGAGCCACCCACCAGGAAGCTGGGAGAGGCACCCTGCCATTACTGTGCAACCAGCCTCCCTGCCCTGGTGACAGGAAAGAAGTTACTCTGGGAGGATTAACAGGGGAAGAAGTCAGGGAAAAGACAGAAACAAATCAGCAGAGTCAATGCTGTGGTTTTAGTTGTTTAAGACAGCGTGGCCGGACAGAGTGATGAGAAAACAACGATCTTCAGAAAGTACCTTCCAATTAGGAAATATCACCTGTGCAAGGCACTGTGCTAGACTCATTTAAAAAAAAGAAAAGAGTTAAATCAAGATCCTTGCTCTCTAGGAGTTTCCATGCTAGTTTGGGAGCTGAAATAAACACATGGAAAGTTAGACACCAATCTAAGAATTAAATAAACATAAAAAGCCACTACAAGGCAGCAAAAGAACAACTGCTCAGTGGGGATATGGCAACAGATGCTCTTAATTGAGGAGAAAAAGGAGTCTTTGGCAACCTGAGGTAACTCCCAGAGGCAATACAAGGACAGGGACCAGAATGGTGACCAAGAATAGAGACCAATGGTTCTCAAACTTGAGTGTGCATCGAATCACCTGGAAGGACTCGTTAGACCAAGCATTGCCAAGTCCCACCCCACAGTTTCTAATTCAGGAAGTCTGGAGTGTGGCCCAAAATTGTGCATTCCTAACAATTCCAAGGTGATGCTGATGCCACCGGTCCAGGGGCATTTAATTAAATTAAATTTTTTTTAATTTTAATTAATTTATTTTATTTTTGGCTATGTTGGGTCTTTGCTGCGTGCGGGCTTTCTCTAGTTGTGGCAAGTGGGGGCCACCCTTCGTTGCAGTGTATGGGCCTCTCATTGCCATGGCCTCTCTTGCTGCAGAGCACAGGCTCTAGGCGTGCAGGCTTCAGTAGCTGTGGAACGCGGGCTCAGCAGCTGTGGCTCTCAGGCTATAGAGCGCAGGCTCAGCAGTTGTGGCCCACGGGCCCAGTTGCTCCGTGGCATGTGGGATCTTCCCGGACCAGGGCTTGAACCCATGTCCCCTGCCTTGGCAGGTGGATTCCCAACCACTGTGCCACCAGAGAAGCCCTTTTTTT
>NW_006798559.1:632656-639845 GCF_000442215.2 Lipotes vexillifer | reverse complement strand
TTTTGCGGTACGCGGACCTCTCACTGCTGTGGCCTCTCCCGTTGCGGAGCACAGGCTCCGGACGCGCAGGCTCAGCGGCCACGGCCCACGGCCCCAGCCGCCCCGCGGCACGTGGGATCCTCCCGGACCGGGGCACGAACCCGCGTCCCCTGCATCGGCAGGTAGACTCCCAACTACTGCGCCACCAGGGAAGCCCTAAACTTGCCATTTTATTCCATAACTTCTGCCACCTAAAGTTCTGTGACAACATCCTCTAGTGACAGCCTCAAAAACCACTTTGCTACAAGAGAATCAGCCACACTGCAAGTGCCTACAGTGTACTCAGCACTGCTGGAACCCCCCTCACCTCTCCCTATGGCACACACAGGTTTTCACCATGAGGTGGATACCTACAATGAGACACCTTTGAAATGATGCCAAAATCTGCCCCCCACCCCCCAAACTCTGCAACTTTACCCTGGGTCCTTATTATGGGCTGAATCGTGTCCCCCCAAAATTCATGCTGAAGCCCTAACCCCCAGTACCTCAGAATGTGACTGTATTTGGAGAAGGGTCTTTAAAGAGGTAAGTTAAAATGAGGTCACTAGGGTGGGCTCTAATTCAATATGACTGGTGTCCTTATAAGAACAAGAAATTAGATGCACCCCAATGTTCATTGCAGCACTGTTTACAATAGTCAAGACATGGAAGCAACCTAAATGGCCATCGGCAGATGAATGGATAAAGAAGATGTGGTATATATATATACAATGGAATATTACTCAGCCATTAAAAAGAATGAAATAATGCCATTTGCAGCAACATGGGTGGACCTAGAGATTATCATACTAAGTGAAGGAAGTCAGACAAAGACAAATATCACATAATATTGCTTATGTGTGGAATCTAAAGAAAATGATACAAATGAACTTATTTACAAAACAGGAACAGACTCACAGACATAGTGTACAAACTTATGGTTACCAGGGGGGAAGGGTGGTGGGGGAGGGATAGACTGGGAGTTTGGGATTGACATGTACACACTGCTGTATTTAAAATAGGTAACCAACAAGGATCTACTGTATAGCACAGGGAAAGCTGCTCAACATTCCGTAATAACCTAAATGGGAAAAGAATTTGAAAAAGAATAGATACATGTATATGTATAACTGAATCACTTTGCTGTTCACCTGAAACTAACACAACATTGTTAATCAACTATGCTCCAATATAAATAAAAATTTTAAAGAACAAACAAGAAATTAGGACACAGACACACGCAGAGGGAAGCCCATGTGAAGACACAGGGAGAAGACGTCCATCTACAAGCCAAGGAGAGAGGCCCTCAGAAGAAACCAACCCTGCTGACGCCTTGATCCCAGACTTTCAGCAGTATCTAGAATTGTGAGAAAATTAACTTCCGTTGCTTAAGTCACCCAGTCTGTGGCACTTTGTAATGCCAGCCCCAGCAAACTAATACAGCCCCGTATGTCCACTGAGGGTATTTAACAGCGATTCTCACTTTATGTCCTAGGGAACAGACCAGAAAAGCAAGATGAAAACTCCAGTCTTGTGCTATTACACAAGACTGACCCTTTACTGCTCCTTGCCTCTTCTGCATAGTCCTTCTCTCTCTCATTGCCCACTGTTTGTCTTTTCTCTTTTCCAGGCACTGGCACCTAGATTCTGAACTGTCACACCCCAGAGTAGAGCAGGGAAAGGGGGAGGGGGAGGGCTGCAGGAGGTAGAGAAGGTGTGAGGTGGGAAGGGGAGGGCCAGAATTGGAGCCCGAAAGGAGGGGCTGACAAGGGGGAGTGGGGGCAGAGAGGCACAGCCAGGTATCAGGACCCTGAGCTTGGGTTCAGTCACAAATTGTCTCAGATGTCTACAAACACTTTCTCTCTGCCCAGCGCTAGGTTTGCGGGGCCATCCAGAAGGGGTTTTTCATGCTACAGCATCTCAACATCACTTCTGGACCTGAGGGGAGGTCAAAGATATCAGCATTCCTGTTGGACAGCAGCCAGTCTATGACCATAACGAATGCGGACAAGGCTGCCTAGTCACAGACAGCACAGGGCATCCCCAGAGCTGGCCTCTCCCTGAGAAGTCAGTCAGCAGTGCCCTCACTGCTGATATTCTGCACAGTGATAAGCAACCTCACCTACCCAGACTCCCCTGGAGAGCAGAGGCTGGTAGGAGCCCGGTTCTCATGTAGGGGGAGTCAGGGAAGGCAGGAATGGGGTAACTCCACATTTCGTGATTCCAGGCCCCTGCTGAAGCTGACGCCGGAGCCCTGCTCGCTCCCCTTTAAGCTCTGAGTGGCTGTGAATAAAAAGGGAAGGGCCTTGGGTTTCCCCCGTGGCACAGTGGTTGAGAGTCCGCCTGCCGATGCAGGGGACAAGGGTTCGTGCCCCAGTCCGGGAGGATCCCATATGCTGCGGAGCGGCTGGGCCCCCATGAGCCACGGCTGGAGGCCCGTGTACTGCAAAAAAAAAAAAAAAAAGGGAAGGGCCTCAAGGTAGAGAGTGGGGAGGGAGGGTGTCACAGAAGCAGCAGGAGGGAGAGAGGAAAACAGAGATGCCATAATGCCCATGGTGTGACATGATACAACATCCACCTCCAGGGTCCAGGACAGCCCCCCTGCTCCATCCCTAGGCCACAGAGCACCTCTACCTGCAGAGGCCTCACCTGGCTCCTTGCAGCGTCCCGGGTAACAGCTGCCCCAGTCGAACCCGGATACTTCCTCTTCCCCTTCCCCCTTTCCACCAAGCCAGGCAGACTCTGCCTCACCTAATCCTGCTGGGCAGGTGGATTCTTTGGAGGAGGGACAGACAGCTTTCCTCCTCCTCCTGAAGAGACACGCTGGGTGTTATTCCTAAAGTCTAGAGTGTCGTGCAGCTGATCCACCAAGAGCTGGCTGCCGGGGTTTCAAAGGACATGGGGCCAAAATGCAGCTGCAGCATCCCTTGAAGTGCTTCTCTTATGACCCCAAAGGCAGCCAAGCAGGGTCAGATCCACCTGAGGTCAGAACCCCAGCAGCACATGTGGGATCCATGCATGTGTACAAAAAGACCTATCTTTTTAAAGTTTGCTTTAGACTTTAGAGGGGCCACCCAGAGCCAGGGGAAGGCAGGATCAACAACTGCTTTGTCTTTGAATCCCAAAAATGAGAAACAGCGTGCCCAGCCCATGCTGAGTGCTTAAGAAATGTGTCCAAATAAAGACTAGCAGTAAAAGGAAAGGTGACTCCCGAGCAGGTCTGGGCACAGGTGGAAACACAGAGCTGAGTCTGCGGCGTCTGAACATCACAGCCAGCCATAGGGACACAGTTCATTCAAGTTTCCATTTCTCGTCAAAAAATAAGAAATTAAGGGGATGGCCAAGGTGAAGACATGCTGTGGAAGACCTCGCTGGGGGAGCTAGTGGCCCAGCCCAGACCTCCAATTTCTGAAGACTGTGCCCACCTACAACGCCTGGGTTGATGCTCTAGGTGAAAGCAGGGACAGGTTAATTCAAGGACGAGATGTCACAGCTCCTGGGGCATTTACAGTAACTGTAGCACTTTGCCCCGTTCTGTATAAGAACACAAAAATATTATATGGCAATGTTGGGAAAGAATGTTAAAAAGCAAAAGAATGCGGTAGAAGCAAAAAGATTGGATTTAATGTGAATTTTAAGATGTCGGTCTATATCTACACAGCCGTCAGAAACGCTGTAATCCACTTTTGTAAGTAATCAGCACACACTCATGTTGTATCCCGGTTTAGCCAAGATATCCACAAGTTCACTGGTTTCCCGTTCCTCTTTCCAAGCTCTGCCCACTGAAATCAGACTTTCACACGTCCTACCTGGCTGACACATTAGCCAACAACCACTAGTGAGCACCTCCCACGTGCCAGACACCACGTTAGGAGCTGGGGTACAAGGACCAAGAGGGGCTTCCCTGGTGGCGCAGTGGTTGGGAGTCCGCCTGCCTATGCAGGGGACGCGGGTTCGTGCACCAGTCCGGGAGGATCCCACATGCTGCGGAGCGGCTGGTCCCGTGAGCCATGGCCGCTGAGCCTGCGCGTCCGGAGCCTGTGCTCCGCAGCGGGAGAGGCCACAGTGGTGAGAGGCCCCCGGACTGCAAAAACAAAAACAAAAAACAAAAAACAAAAAAAAACAAGGACCAAGAGACCGTAGCCCAGCTTTGGAGGAGCCTGCACCTTTGGGAGAGGCAGTCTTCAGGTCTCCTGCAGAGGCTGCCACGGGGACACTGAGAGGACAGCAGAGGGTCATCTCTGGACTTAAGAGGCCTTCACAGAGGACATAAGCCAAATCAGCTGTCGGCCAGAGGGACAGCATGGGGAGGGTTCCCAGCAGAGGGGACAGTGGGTGCCTACACTGAGCTCACATGCCTCCTTCACTAGGCTAGGAAGGATGTTCTTTTTTCTTTTTCTCTTTTTTTTTTTTTTTTTTTTGGCTTCCCCAACCAGGGATCGAACCCAGGCCCTCGGCAGGGAAAGCGCAGAGTCCTAACCACTGGACCATCAGAGAATTCTCGGAATTCCCAAGCAAATTCCTTTGCTTTGTTCCCAAGCAAAGCTGCCCATATTTTAGGAAGCAGTTTCCTTTCAGAGATTTCAGGTATTTTTCTCCAGGTATTTATTTTATGTTTTTGTTTTTGTTTTTGTTTTTGTTTTTTTATAGTACGAGGGCCTCTCACTGTTGTGGCCTCTCCCGTTGCGGAGCACAGGCTCTGGATGCGCAGGCTCAGCGGCCATGGCTCACGGGCCCAGCCGCTCCGTGGCATGTGAGATCTTCCCGGAGTGGGGCACGAACCCGTGTCCCCTGCATCGGCAGGCGGACTCTCAACCACTGCGCCACCAGGGAAGCCCCAAGTATTTATTTTAAACCAAACCTATCAAGGAAAGGTAAAATGTCAAGATCTCCATCTTTTTTAATTAAAGTATAATTGATTTACAATGTTGTGTTAGTTTTAGGCATACAGCGAAGTGATTTAGTTACACATACATATCTATATATTCTTCTTTAGATTCTTTTCCATTATAGATTATTACAAGATATTGAATATAATCCCCTGTGCTATACAGTAGGTCCTTGTTGTTTATTTTATATACAGTAATGCACATCTGCTTATCCCAAGATCCCAATTTATCCCCTCCCTCCTTCCTCCTTTGGGAACTGTAAGTTTGTTTTCTATGTCTGTGAGTCTGTTTCTGTTTTGTAAATAATTTCATTTGTATCAAGATCTCCATCTTCAACCACATTCCATCTCAATTATGGAAAATGTGGTCAGTCTCAAAGATATGATCGCTTGCTTGTATTGCAATTTATGACTAGGGAGCAGCAGGAACTCCCTCAGCAAATCAGACTGTAAATCTGGGCAGGTGGCAGCACTCAGAGGCAGAACTAGATTAGAAAATGGGAGACCAGGGGGCCAGGCCAGCCCTGCACAGTCTCACTGAGACCCCAGGCCATCCACCAGGGTCATTCCAACAGGAAACTGTCCCCCGCGCCTTCTGCTCGCTGACCCACCCTCACTTTTGCCGTGGCCTCTGGGAACAGAGACTTGCCAGCCTCACAGGGTTGTTCTTAAAATCCAACGCACTGATGGGAGAAGATGCAGAGAGCCCTGCAAAGTACAAAACAAGGTACCGTGTGGTATTCCTGCAGTCAGTCTCCCCTGGGCCTGGCAGGTCCACCTCCTTCTCAAAGGATCTGACCCTCCTTCCTCAGGAAGCTTTCTTAGGCTGGCCAGCACCTCCCAACTTCCCACTCCTCCGACCTTCACCAACAATAGCCAAGGACAGAGAGATGGGGTATCCTTCTAGGAATTCACCCTGCCTCGCCAGCCAGACCACAATCTCTTGGCGGCAGGGGCTGCCTCCCTGACTCCACCCTGCCCTGGACCTTTCCAGTGCTCTATGCTAGAACCAGTTGTTTCTTCTATTAAGTGACTGACCCACGTAAAGAGAACTTGCTCCAAAGAAGAAAGATCCCCGTCTTTCCCAACACCCCAAAACTGTGACTCAGGAAAAGGACTTTTTCATAAGACCTGCAAGTATGTCCCCTGGACGAAACCACTGTTTAAGGCTTCACTTTGTGGGAAAAAAAAAGGGGTTGCTTTTCAGCCAAAAGAGTGAGTTATTAGGGTCCTGTGGTAAAGACGGCAGGAGCCAGTAGTGACACCTACTGCTGGACCGTACAGTAGAAGCGTGACAGCTGACAGGGCAAATAGGAAATATGTTAGTGCCATCTATTAGCAAGAGTAAACAATAACAAAGGAATGATTCTTTGCTGACAGCAAGAGCACTGTTGTGTTTGCAGAGGACTTTTACATCCAACTAACTGCCTCTTAGGATACTGGAAGTCCAGAGATGAGTCCTTGCACGTGGAAAGCAGAGGGCAACCCCAGACCTGTTGGCTGCATTCAGATCCCAAGACTCAGACCACAAACCCAAGTATGACTGGGTCCCAAGGACAGACCCCAATGCCAAAGGGACTGGAGCTGTCTCAAATTCCCACCCCACCCCACCCTGACATACAGTCCCTCGCTGGGGAAGCAGGCAGGAGAATCCTGTGGTCGGACAGTCGTTCCAGTCAGCTCCTCAGAGGAAGCCAGACAGTGCACCATGTCCGGATGCCTGGTGGTGCATGACCATGGAAATGGGATTTAGAAAGATCACTTCTCTAAGGAACCCAAAAGCTTTTATGGGAACCCACCTATGCAGAAGGGGAGGGAAGTGAGGTGAGATCCGTGGCTGAGCTCATGTGCTTTCTTCACATAGGGGATGGCAATGCTGCCAGAAGTATCAAGCAGGCACGAACTGTGGATGAAAAAAATCAGGAGTCATAACCTGACTCCATCCTGCAGGATAAGGGTGGTGTCTACACTGAGATGGCAAGATCAAATCCATGGACAGGAAGTAGGCATTCTTCCCCTGATGCCAAATCAAAATAACCAAAGGGAACAATTAGTTCTCAGATAGTAGAGAAGAGGTGAAGGGGAAGAGAGGAAGGAGAAAAATAATGGAATCATGAGGGATCTAGAACAGAGAGAGACTTTCTGTTCCCTTTCCAGGCAGAGTTACAGACTCCTTCAATCCCTTACCCCCATAAAAGCTTACTGAGCATCTACTATGTGCCGACATTGCACTAAGACCTAGGAAAACAGTGATGAGTCCTGCCCTTGAGAAGCTAGTTAGCT
>NW_006798559.1:620558-627637 GCF_000442215.2 Lipotes vexillifer | reverse complement strand
TGGTTCCACGATCTCTCCCAATAGTTTTACAGGCTGAGCACTGGTTACATCCTGAGGCCAAGCCACTTTGGCCCTGAGTGTCTCTCAGTCTCAACAGCGGGCATTTATGAAACATCTGTTTATTAAGAGCTACTGTACAAAGAAGTGCACAGGGCAGCCCTCAAGGAGTTCAACTGTAAAGGTCAGATATATGCATGGGGCGAGCCCCACATCAAGCAACCCAGAAATGTGAAAATCCAGGTTTTATAGGAAAGAATATTTGGAATTCATTCTCTTTACAAAGGCTTCATTTCAGCAGCCTTTTAAGTAGCATGCTTTCCTGGATTGTGGGGTTTCAGTTTACTGTCAGCTCTCATTATGTATCATAGTTATGTTCTATTAAAGTCACTGTGAACACTGAATTACTGGATACTGAACCACCGCTCCTAGGGGAAACACAGGGTTAGGTTCCTGCGAGCCTCTGGTCACAACGTTTTAGTCAACAGAGCAATACATAACCTTGTTTTATGTTTTATGTGTCTTCTGTTGAAAAGCACCTTCTTTAGTATATTTTGTTGACTCGTGAACATTGAACTCATAGCCAACAACACTGTAACTCACGCCTGCATGAAGCTCATCTAACTCATGTATTTTCTCCCTAAGGCACATCACTGCCCTCCTGTGCTTGGGAACACTAGACAGCACTTCATTCATTTTAAACAGTGAAATCACCTCCAAGAAGCACAAAAATGCAAAAAAAAAAAACGTGGCACTAAGTAAACTACAAAAAGTACACTTGTTTACTTGTTTCTAGTTTGAGGGGTGAAAAGACAAGCCAGAGCACTGACTTATTCAACCTCCGCTGGGAGCCTGTGCATCCGGCCACTCAAATTTTTTTGCAGTTCTGGGCACATCTGCACATGAAAGTGAAAGCACCACAAGCTTGGGGTTAACAATTTTAGCAGGTTGGCAAATTCACAAACATGAAATCTACAAATAATGAGGGTCAACTACATTTGCACTTCTGTGTCATTGTTTCAGCAGCAGCAACCTGGTCTCAAATGAAATATTACACAGAATCTCAAAATATAAGACCGATGAGGGTGGAGCTGGCTGAAGCAGGGGCCCCACTCTCTTCAGCCGGCTCTTCTCCACCTGTCCCCCTGTCACCTTCACAAAAAACACCATGGGGCCACTCAGAGGAGGGCAGAGGCAGGGAAACACGTGGGCTGGGGTGACGTAACAGCAGGGGGAGGTCAGGCGCCAACAAGCCCACAGCTCTCCACAAACGACATTGGCTAAGCAGCCACAGGGGAACAGGCCTGGTGGCCCAGAAGGGACTTTTCCAAAGAAACTAGAAATGCTGATATTAAATAAAATCTTCCAATTGGGAAATGAGACCTCAGTTTTCTCAAAACACCATGCACACCAGACGGAGCTTATCTCATTAGCCTCCAGCCTGTGACCTTGTTTTCTAAAGTACTCAAATTATAGTTCTGCTCACACACCCAGCTTTTCAAGAATGCACTAATTATGCTCAATTCTGCTTCTGTCTCAGCCACCCCACTGAGTTTTTTGCTTTTTTGGTTGTTGTTTTTTTTGCCATGCTACATGGCTTGCCGGATCTTAGCTCCCCAACCAGGAATGGAACTCAGGTGGTGAAAGTCAGATAATAACCCCTATCATAAGTAATGGTAATAAACAAGTTAGACAAGTAAAAGTTAAATGACTGAACAAATGAGAGAAAGAACACATTTTTAAAATAATTTTTAAAACCTGATCCTTTTTGACCCACCTCCTAGAGAAATGGAAATAAAAACAAAAATAAACAAATGGGACCTAATGAAACTTCAAAGCTTTTGCACAGCAAAGGAAACCATAAACAAGACCAAAAGACAGCCCTCAGAATGGGAGAAAATATTTGCAAATGAAGCAACTGACAAAGGATTAATCTCCAAATTTTATAAGCAGCTCATGCAGCTCAATAACAAAAAAACAACCCAATCCAAAAATGGGCAGAAGACCTAAATAGACATTTCTCCAAAGAAGATATACCAACAAACTGCCAACAAACACATGAAAGAATGCTCAACATCATTAATCATTAGAGAAATGCAAATCAAAACTACAATGAGATATCATCTCACACCAGTCAGAATGGCCATCATCAAAAAATCTAGAAACAATAAATGCTGGAGAGGGTGTGGAGAAAAGGGAACCCTCTTGCACTGTTGGTGGGAGTGTAAATTGATACAGCCACTGTGGAGAACAGTATGGAGGTTCCTTAGAAAACTACAAATAGAATTACCATATGACCTAGCAATCCCACTACTGGGCATATACCCTGAGAAAACCATAGTTCAAAAAGAGTCATGTACCAAAATGTTCATTGCAGCTCTATTTTCAATAGCCCGGAGATGGAAACAACCTAAGTGTCCATCATCGGATGAATGGATAAAGAAGATGTGGCACATATATACAATGGAATATTACTCAGCCATAAAAAGAAACGAAATTGAGCTATTTGGAATGAGGTGGATAGACCTAGAGTCTGTCATACAGAGTGAAGTAAGTCAGAAAGAGAAAGACAAATACCGTATGCTAACACATATATATGGAATTAAAGAAAAAAAAATGTCATGAAGAACCTACGGGTAAGACAGGAATAAAGACACAGACCTACTAGAGAATGGACTTGAGGATATGGGGAGGGCGAAGGGTAAGCTGTGACAAAGCGAGAGAGAGGCATGGACATATATACACTACCAAACGTAAGGCAGATAGCTAGTGGGAAGCAGCCGCATAGCACAGGGAGATCAGCTCAGTGCTTTGTGACCGCCTGGTGGGGTGGGAGGGAGGGAGACGCAAGAGGAAAGAGATATGGGAACATATGTATATGTATAACTGATTCACTTTGTTATAAAGCAGAAACTAACACACTATTGTAAAGCAATTATACTCCAATGAAGATGTAAAAATAAAATTAAAAAAAAACCTGTTAACGATTGAATTAGTATTAAGAGATGAATGGTGTACAGGGTCTCCAGCCAGTCCTCAGGCATCCTCTTAGGGAGTAATGAGAGTCCCCAGGGTTATTTAAATACTACTTAAAAAAGCCACATGGAAACTGTAGTCTACCGAAAAATGGTTGCCAAAGGCTAATTAAGCAATCAAATGTCTCACTGTTGGTTAAAATTAGATCAAGCTGGTAGAAAAACACTGGTTAGACAGTAATCAAAAGCTGAGGTTGACAGTTATGGCTTTGGTTAATTTTAAATGGGTAACAGAATAATTACCTTTAAATGCAACTGGTTTGCTAGAGGTGGGCTTCCAAGCATAGGTTTAGTTTGTTTTATTTGTTCATTTTAGTGGGAAGAGTTGGTGATCAGAGGGGTCCTGGATGATGATATGATTGGAGACCACTGACCTATACATCTGGTTACACAAGTTCCACACAGTCTACCCAAGGACTTCTACACAGTTTCCAACTGGAGACATGGCAAATAGTTGAAATATTATTATTAAACACATGGGCACCTGATTCATTGTCATCTATTAGGAGACCATGATAGTAAACAAATATATTCCAAGAAAAACCAAACCCATACTGCAGGATCATAGCGTGGGGTTGGTGGGGAGTGGTGAGGGGGTGTTTCATTTTGGTTTGGTTTTGGTTTGTTTTCACCCAACACACTTAATGTCCCTAATGTCCCATCCTACCTCAAAACGCCTACACTTCTCTTCAGGAACAAAGTCTGTTCAATTACATTTATCCATTCTTAGTTTCTTATTTATTTTATTGTTGTCTTTTCAACCAGTGTGAGTCTAGAAATAGGGTTATTGTGTGATCTTTTCACTGAAAACTGTTCAGCTTTTTTTTATATATAATATTTTTCTAAGAACATTTCTTGGTTGATGATTTTTTTTTAATATTTATTTATTTGGCTGCACCAGGTCTTAGTTGCAGCTCGCAGGCTCCTTAGTTTCGGCTCGATGGCTCCTTAGCTGTGGCATGCGAACTCTTCGTTGTGGCACGCATGTGGGATCTAGTTCCCTGACCAGGGATTGAACCCAGGCCCCCTACATTGAGAGCGTGGAGTCTTAACCACTGTGCCACCAGGGAAGTGTCTGCTCAGGTCTTTTAAAAAACAGTACTCATGTTCTGGCATCTAGCCACGCACTGACAGTAATGATGCTGAAAGCAGCTGGCTGATATTGACTGTTCGCTGTGTGCCAGCACCATCCAAGTGTTGCACACGGATGGTTCTGCTGCATTTGTTCAACACTCATTTCTTTCCCAACTATCAATGCTGTGCCCACCAAGCGCCAGGCACGGCTCTAGGCATGAGGCACTAGGAATACAGCAGTGAATGAAGTATGGGTCTCTGCCTCCGGTATGTTAATGGTAACTGCTGAGGAGAACACAGAAGCAGAAGGGGAACAGGAAGTGCTGGTGGAGGAGGGATGTTGTCTTAAATAGGGTGACCAGGGAAGTCCCTGAATGTCCAGTACGTCATTTAAGCCTTGCCATGAAGGAGGTAAGAGGTCAAAGTACAGGACTATCTGGGAGAAGAGCAACCCCTCCAAGAGGAGGCAACAGCAAGTGCAAAGACCCTGGAGCAGAAAGGCCCTCAGTGTGTTAGAGGAGCAGGAAGGAGGCCAGCATGACTGCAGCTGGACAGCTCCAGAGGCAGGCAGGAGGCAAAGGTCAGAGAGGTCAACAAGGCCTGGCTGCACAGGGCCCCTGAGCTCCTGGAAGGGTGGAGGCTTTTATGCTGAGTAGGATGGAAGCTGGTGCAGGTTTTTAATGAGAGAAGTGAAACGAGCTGAGTTAATGTGTTGACAGGATCACTCTGGCAGCTGTGATGAACAGACTACTGAGAGATGAGGGCAGATGAAAGAAGGTCAGTTAGGAAGTTACTGAGATGACCCAAGTGAGAGAACAGAGCAGTACTGACTGACCTGATGAGAAGTGATCAGAGATGAGATTCTGGCTGTATTCTGGAAGCAAGAGCCAACAGGATTTGCTGATGAATCAGTTAATTAAAAGGATGAAGTTACCATCAACCCAGATGGAGAAGACAGGGTGGAATAGGATTCGAGGGAAGGTCAGAAGTTTGGTGCTGGTCCCGCTGAGTTGAAATGTCAAGCAGACAGCCAAGTGGGGAGGTCGAGTGGATAGGCAGACGCATGAGTCTGGAGTCTGGGAGAGATCTGGGCCCCCGATGAAAAAGAGGGTGTGGTCATCATTTCGATGTTATTTAAAGCCATAGGACTAGATGAGATCTCCAAGGGACTAAGTGCAAACAGGAGAGAATGGATCTAGAAATGGTCCAACCTTGTGAAGTCAAGGGAAAGAAGAGAAGCCAGAGGAAGAGAAGTGGCCAGCGAGGTAGCAGGGAAAGTCAGAAGAGCAGGAAGCCCACTGAAGGAAGAGCTTCGGGGAGGAGACAGTAAGCCAGTGGGTTGGGTGTGGTTGATGGACTAAAGAAGCCAAGGATTTGGACAACTGACCTCTGGATAGAGCGACACGGAGGTCGCTGGCGACCCAGAGAAGAACGGTTTTCGTGGCATGGTGGGGGTGAACGCCTGCCCGGTGCCCACATAGGAGAGATGGGGAAGAGAGAAAGAGGGAGGATACACACCTAAGCAAGACACTGGCTGCTTCCAGACGGAGACATCGAGGCCTTGAGAGGTTTATTATGCTACAGAAGGTCTCATAGCTGCTAAGTAGTGGATCCAGGATTTGAAGCCAGGCAGACTGGCTCCTGAGCCCCAGGTTTTAAACACCGGATCAGGCAGCCTTAGCATGCAGCAGACATCCCTCGCGATTCAGACTTACATCTCTTTCAATTCGTACTCTGCTAGGTGCACCATCGCTCGGGAGGACCACCTGACTCCACATCTAGAGAGGCTCTGTCCAGCTCCCCATTTTGGGCCTCAATGACCTACCCAGATGAACCCACACTGACATCTTTAACTCCTCAGGGGGCCATCCTTTCCCATTCTCTCTTTTTGGGATAACACAGCTTGGGGGGTGGGGGGCTTTTCCACTTTTTTTTTTTTTTTTTTAAGCCAGGGGTTTTAAAGTGGTTTTAAAGAAATGATCCTTATCCTGTGGAGATTCTTCAATACATGGAGTTCTGTTCTGACCCAGGAGGGCACCCTGTATCCCACTCTGGCTACTGACACCTCTCTACCAGGCCCTTCTGAAAGGCAAGTTTTCAGGGCTTCTGATCAGGGAGCTCCTACCTTGCCTTTGCCCACAGGTGAGCCCCTAGGCTGCTGCACTGATCTTAGGGGTGCAGCTGCCCCTGCCTCACACCGACACCCTCAGGGGAAGGGCTATTTGTCTCCATAAAAGAAAAACAAAATGGCTCTACCACCCCCCTTTCACTGTAATTGTGGCCCCTACATACTACTAGAGGGAGCCATGTATCTTAACATTCTGATGATTTCAAAGGAAAAAAAAAAAACACATTAACACCATACAGGTTTCTTTTAAAAGAAGAAGACATGTCCATGGATGACAGAGACACACGAAGTTCTGCGGACTGAATCACCTCACCGGAGATTTTAACACACATGTGTAATCCATACAATGAAACAAAGTAGCACAATGACAGCTGTGTAATGTGGGCTAAATCCCTAAGCCACGGGCCCCCTCAGCTCTTCCCTTCCAGCTCCTGGACCTGAGATAACTGCTCTTTTCCAAGAGGACCCTTCAGCAGACCAGCTGGAATGATATTAAAGTAGGTTGGCTTTAGTTTGCCCTTTTCATTTGACAAATATTTATTTAGCATCTACTATGGCCAGGCACTCTTGTATGCACTGGGGATGCAGCAGCAAACAAAAATTCCTACACTTATGAAGATTGCGGGGGGGCAATAAACAAACATTTTTATCAGATGGTGGTTAAGTGCTACACAGGAAAATAAAGTCGGAAAAGCAGATAGGAGGGCAGGGTGGCCGGGGAATGGGGGCGTGACATAATCTTTAATAGGTAATCGGGAAGGGTCTCATTGAGAGAATTTAAGCAAAGCCCAGATGGAAGTATGGGAGCAAGCATGTGGATATCTGGGTGAAGAAACGCTAGCAGG
>NW_006798559.1:580371-620548 GCF_000442215.2 Lipotes vexillifer | reverse complement strand
ATGGTAAGAACACTACAGAGTTGTGTTTGAGTGTTGATAAGGAACAGACTCAACCTGTGTGTTGCTCCAGGTAAAGCCTGCCTTGTCTGTGGCGGACTTTGGCTCAGAAGACCTCTCTAATGATTAACGCAAGTTGAAAACCAAGCCAGCTATCAAGCCACGGTCCTTCCAGAAGGCTACAGAAAGCTGCCACACCGGATGGGAGGCTGGATTCCAGAGCCTCACTCTATAATCTCAACACCCCAACCCCCTGGGGGACCCACCCACGGTGCCCTCTACAGCCTGCAGGTCAAGCAGACAGCCCTGCCACTGACTGACCTTCTGACCTCCACACAGGACAAGGCAGTTTGCCCACAGAATAGAACACTGATTCTTAAAGTGTGGTCCAGGGACTTGTGAATGTCCCCAAGTCCCTTTCAAGCAGTCTGTAAGATCAGAGCTATTTTCATAATAATACAAAGATATTTTCCTCTTTCATTCTCTCACAAGTGTACAAACAGAATTTTCTAGAGGCTACAAGTCTCTAGATAACATCACCCTCCGACAGTCAATGGCATGTGTATTCTTGCGTTTTATTAATATTTCCGTTAACCCACACAAGTGTTTTACTATGAGACCAAAAAGTATGAGAACTGACAGAACAAGAGACCCACGAAGACAGATTCAACAGAAGGGAGAAACAGAGACTTTATCAAGACTCACTCGATAATATTATTACGAGTTGGTAATAGATTCGCAAAAGTGCAAGGCACTCTGCTTTCGTATGAAAGGATGGACTTCTGCCACACCGCAGCAGAGTTTGGAACGACCCCTGGTGAGGATTTCCCTCTTCGGCCTCCACGCGTCCGCAGCCCAGGGCGCCCTAGGAACACAGTGCAGCTTCCCGGGCAGCCCTGTGCGCCAGGAACGGCTCAGTGAGGTCACCTTCTCCCTTGCTGTGGTTAAGACGATGAATAAAATCACGGAGGGAAGTGGACGCGGCCCCGGATGCTGCGCAGGTGTGACCGAAGGTGGGCAGACCCCTGAACTCCGGCAACCGGCGTCCGAGGGCGCTCAGTCTACGATCACCCTCCCCAGCGCCAGGGATCCACAGAGACTGGACCCACCGATGTAAACTCGCAAAAGTCAACTTCCACGGAGCTCAGAAGAGAGGGACTTCAGACCTGCAGAAAATTCCGAGCGTAGGAAAATTGACCAGGAAATGGAAACGCTCTTCTCGAAAGAGGTTCAGCCCCGGAGACGCCAGACCTGCTGGGTTTCCGTTCGGCTTCTGCTCCTATAGGGCTGGGTGGACACGGGCAGGTCACTGGGGCTCTCTCATCTCGGCTCCCCTCACCCCAAAACGCTGATGCGAAGATCTAAGGAGGCGCCGGGTGCGTGAACGCTAGGCTGTCAGACCTGGTCTCTCCACGAACGCGCTCTGTAACCTGGAGCACAAAAGTCCCTCTCTGAGCCTCAGTCTCCCATATCAGTAAAACAAGGGGGATGGCTTCAGCTCCCCCCACATTCCTCCTAACTCAGGCACTGAATAGACGAAGGTTAAATCAAGCAGCTGCTGGGGGCTAATACCATTTCGAAACGAGCAGAAATGAAACGCTAGGGACGAGCAGGCAGAACAAACAAAAGTAAATGTGCCCAAGTCCCGGGCCCACTGGGTCTTCGCGGATTCGTCCCTCAAACGCCAGCGAAGCAGGCTGGCGAGAAACGGAAGACCCGGCCCGGGACTCCCTTAGGCTGACGAATGGCGACGGCTGGGGGGACAGGGTCTCGTGTGGCTGGAGTTCTGCGCCCCCGCCGGAAAGGGGAACCCGGGGGCTCGGCGGGAAGCGCGAGCTAGGAGGCGCCGCCGTGCCAGGTGGGAGCCCGGCCCGCTGAGTCGGCTCGGGGTCCAAGAGCGCGGGGCTCAGTGCGGTTGGGAAGGTAACCACCCCCAGGAGGTGCCGGGAGGCCGCCGAGCCCGCGCCCGCTGCGCGCCTTACTTGGGCCTTGAGCTTGCAGTTGGCGGAGGCGGGCGCGCCGCGCGGAGGGGCTGCGCTCGCGGGCAGGAGGCAGAGGGTCGGCAGCAGGGAGAGGGTCGGCAGCAGGGTCGGCAGCAGGAACCAGCTCCAGGGACTCATCCTCCTTTCGGTGGCTCCGAGGCCTGGGGCACCGAGGGAAGGAGGGACCCAACAGTGGCCTCCCGGCTCGGCTAGCCAGCGGCCGCGGGGCTGCGTACTCGCCCGGCGCCCGCCATGGCGCGCCGGGCTCGAGGAGCCGGGGGCGCTCGTCCGCTTCCCCGCGCCTCTCGCCGGCTCCCTCCGCGGTTAGCGCGACCGCCTCGGGCCGGGGCTCACCCCCAAGCCCGGAGACGGCGGCCACGTGAGGCCGAACCCCGACCCCGCCCAACCCCTCCGCCGCCCGTCTGCCCCGAGCGGAGGCAGCCGCGGGGTCCGCGGCCCCGGTTCTCCCGCCCAAACCCTGCCCCGGCCGCCGGCCACCCCGTGAACCAGAAGGGAAAAGCGAGGCTCCAGGACTGTCTTCTAAATTCAACCGAAAATCGTACTAGCTCCTGCCCTTACGTCTGCGTTCACGCTGCCAATTCTGAGGGTGGCTCTTGATGGAAAGAAATAGACCAAAGAAATAAATGAAAGGCTAGTTTTAAAGGCAAGTTCATGTAAACAAAGGCAATCGCAGGGAAGTTTTGTCTGTAAAAGAGGGGACTAGTCAGTGTGTGCATTCAGTTAAAACCCGGTACCACGAAAGCCTGCAGTCCATTAAGTGCCCTCTTAAGGGATTTGGGAGAGTAATAGGAAGGATTAACAGCGAACTCGAAGGATTACTGCAAAGATTAAATGAGGACATTTAGGACGCACATAATAGGTCTGCAAAAAGTGGTCGCTCTCTTTCCGCTCGAAACTCCCCAAGGGGTTTTTTCCAGCAGTGACCCTTCAGGAAGAAAAAGTTATAAAAGCAACGGGGTGTGCTCAGCCTCTCCCACCTCCCACCCAAGGCCTGGGTGCACTCCACCACCTCCCTGTACAGCCCAGACTCCTGCCCGATTAATTTATGAGTGTGGTTTAACGGAGCATTCGTAAGCAGGGTATCCTAATTGTTTTAAGTCCCCGTGCATTTTGGGAATCTGATGTAAACTTTGGAAAATCTCGGGCGGGGTGGGGGGGGGCGGCGATTTGCTCACAGTGGGAGGAGGAGTTTTCTGAGCCTCTGGTGCCCATCAGCAGTACTTCCAGTTAAGAACCCCATGTTTTTAAAAGGCAAGTTTTTCAAGCTTTCATTCAGGTTTTCCAGATTTGTGTGTGTGTGTGTGTGTGTGTGTGTGAGAGAGAGAGAGAGAGAGAGAGAGAGAGAGGGAGGGAGGGAGGGAGGGAGGGAGAGACAGAAGGAGGGGGATTGAGAGAGAGATGTCAAACTTTTCCCTATTCTAAATTCGAGTGAGGATTTGCTTTCTGGAGTTGACTCTCTCTCCTGTCTTGAAATGACTCCTTCGTTTCAGCCCGGCGGCAATCATTGGTCCCCAGCCGACCCAGAAGGCAGCATGTCCGGGTTTTCAAGTTGCCAGCGCTGCCACCTACTGGCAAAAGAAGTTCTCTCTGGTTGTGAGATGCAAGCATCAAGAACTCAAAAGGAAGTAATTAACTATTATTTCATACTCTTTCCCCCACTCCAAATGAATTCTCATCCAATCAGCTGTGGCTAGAGGGAAGAGGGGGAGGAATAATGTGTCAGAAAACATGACTGAACTTGTTAGTCTTCTTACTGTCTCTTTTCTGTTCCTTTGATTTCTACTCTTACCTTTATTATTTCCTTCCTTCTACTTACTTTGGATTTACTTTGCTCTTCTTTTTCTAGCTTCTTAAGGTGGAACCTTAGATCACTGACTTTTAAACTTTCTTCTTTTCTACTATAAATATTTACAACTATAAATTTCCCTCAAAGCACTGCTTTAGCTGCATCACACAGATTTTGAAAAGATTTATTTTCATTATCATTCTGTTGGGAGTACTTTCTAATTTCCCTGGTGATTTTTTTTTTCTTTGAAAGTGGATAACTTAGCAGTATGTTACTTGACTTCCAAGTTATAGATTTTTCCTAGATATTTTGTTGTTACTGATTTCTAATCGAGCTCCATTATAATTATACTCTGTATAATTTCAAATATTTTAAATTTGCTGGGATTTATTTCAAGGCCCAGAATACAGTCAGACACTGAGTTTGAAATGTCTAGTATATGGATAACTTTGTTTGGTTCTAACATTTTTTAGGTGGAGCTTCCTGCCTTAGTCAGACCCATCATTAAGGAAGATTTATTCTATAAGACACTCAGTGTCCAAACACACATCTACCCTACATACATTGTCCCCTATAGCTCCAGGGTGCTTCCCCAGACCTGGTGACCGGCAGGTGGGCATGGCCTGGTCCTCACTTGCCTTCTAAAGACATCTAAGCTGAAAGTCTTCCTTGCTTCCCTTTCATGGTCAGAAAGGAGATGCTAAAGGTCCCTGTAGCCTCCCCTCTGCCTATGCACAGAGTTTCTGTTATCAGGTTCACCTCCCCCACTTGAGTATTGTTCTTGGTCCATACCTCTCACATCCCACTGCCAAAGACCTGGATGTTTCTAATCCTTTCCCTCCTCCTTCTGTTTCTCCTTCATGTACAGTTGATACCCCGGAAACCCTCCTTCTGTCCACCTACTCTTAATTTCTTCCTTTGTGCCCCTACCAATGGCTTCCTGAATTTACACCAACCTGTGAGTCTTGGTCCCTTCATAGCAGTCACCTGAGGAAATTATGCCCTGGATATCTTTCTGCTCTTTCCCCCAAATCAGATCTTTCCTCAAAAGCAGAGCTTTCAGGATACACAGAGGATTTGCTGTGGCTTCTGCTGCACCTCTGTGCCTTTGCCCTGCCTGGCTCGGCCAGCCTGCAGCCATCCAAGTCCTGAGTCACTTACCACACCGCAGGTTTCCCAAAATGGTCAAAACTGCTGCCTCCTGGTATTCATACTTTTGTTTAACCCCCTGTCCTTGAGTGTGAGCGGGCCCTGGGACTTGCTTCTAACCAATGGAATGTGGCAAGAGGGATGGAATGTGCATGGAGTGCCTAGCTTGCTAGAGTCTCTCTCCATTGCTGTCTTTGAAAAAGAAGTTGCCATGAGTCCTACAGCCATGAAGAAATGAATTCTGCCAACAACCTGCAAGAGCTCAGAAACAGATCCTTCCCCAGTGGAGCCTCTGCTGAGGACCCAGTCCTGGGAAACACCTTGATTGCAGCCTTTTGTTACCCTAAGCAGAGGATCCGGTTAAGCTATGCCTGAACTCCTGACCCAGAGAAACTGCAAGATAATAAATGTGTGCTGTGTTAAGCCACTGAGTTAGAGGTGATTTGTTACGCAACAACCGAAAACAAATACACCAGGTGAAGCAGGGTGCCAAGGAATTCCAAGGAGTTCCAGCATGGTGCTCCACCATCAGGGTGTGTTTTCGAAGTGGGCAGCTAAAGACGGATTTCCTACACTTCTAGGTCTTCAGACTCCATGCATTCCTGGAAGGGGGCTAGAGTTTTGCCACACTCCCTTGGTCACCCAAGGTTGGCACCAGAATTTCTAAGTGAGAAAGGGTGGCAATCACCCCAAAGCTGCATTGGCTTAGTCAGTACACAGATCTTGAGAAGGAAGAAACATCCCCTGACAGCCAGAAACTGACCTGGCTGTATCAGTGAGGACTTGGTCGGCAATATCCACAGCTAGGTTGTGGTGTTCTCCTGCTGAACATAAATAATTCCCAGAATATCAACATCTGCCAAGGCCACTCTGTGACTATGATGGATAAAGACAAAAACAAGACCACTCCATGATCATGTCACAACACAGACAAAACATGAACATTATCCAAACCACAAAAAGGACTAAACATCCCCTACCCTGACTAATGAGTGACTGCCGCTTCTTTACCAACCCCAGCTCTAGCCTCCATCATTCCACCCACCTTATAGACAAGATGTATTAAGATGCTGTTATGGGCTGAACTGTGTCCCCACAAAATTCATATGCTGAAGCCCATACCCCTGTATCTCAGGAGGTGACTATATTTGAAGATAGGGTCTTTAAGAAGTGATTATGTTAAATGAGGCTGTTAGGGTGGGTCCTAATCTAATCTGACTGCTGTCCTTATAAGAAAAGGAAAATTGGACACACAATAGATTTGGACACACAGGTGCCCTCAGATTTGGAGGGATGACCATGTTAGGACACAGCAAGAAGGTGACCATCTGCGAGCCAAGGAAAGAGGCCTCAGGAGAAACTAAATCTGCCAACACCTTGACTTTGGACTTCTGGCCTCCAGAACTTGAGAAAATTAACTTCTGTTGTCTAAGCCACCCAGTCTGGTATTTTTGTCATGACAGCCGTAGCAAACTCACATAGATGCTCAATCAGAATTACAGCCACTTCCTGAAAACATTTAATCTAGAGCAAAGCCCTGCTTCCTTGAACTTCCCCCCAGATCACCTAACAACACAAGCCAAATCCTATAACAAGCCCTCCCAACACCCTCTTACTGAGATGCCCCACAGTTCCCCAAGGTATGTGTTCTTCCTGGTTGCAAAGAGCAGTAAATCCAACTAAGTCAACTGGTGGTCTTTGCCTGAAGGGTGTTGATAACTGCAGTTCTGCTTGGGGCCACTTCAACACCTCCCCTAACCATCCCTCGTGCTTCTACTGGTCTTACATCAGACCTGGCATAGGGAGAAGTTTTCCCATTGTTGGCACATTTCCATTCTCCGCCCCTCCTCCCCCCTCCAGCCTCTCCCCTCCCCACATCCGTGTGGGTGACAGGGTGCTGAGGTGAATGGTACCTTGCTCCTGGAAACCTGGCACAACTTTGGTGCCAGGTATGAATGATTTTTGACAGAAGGGGCTTAATGGTAAATCAGGATGAACTGAGGCCTCCTGGTAGAGCACTGGAGACACTGTGAATGGTCGCTGCTCAGCTAGCTTCTGGCTCTGGCTTACTCTGTGGACTATATAAGCAGAGGCAAATAGCTGAATCACCAGACATTGAAGAGAATTTTTTTTTTTTCAGAGAGGGGAGGAAAGACAAAGAGACTAGAGACAAAGGAAACTGGAGAAGGCTATTGGGGGGAAAAAGAAAGCAGAGATGCTGGCCACTGAGGTTTTTATGATGTTTTATTGTCCATAACTAATGAAAATTTCAGGAAAATTTAGTAAATTTCAGGAAAATTTTAAAATTTAGTAAAATTTCAGGAAAATTTAAATTACACACCAGTCCTAAGGAGGGGGGGTTTTGGGGTCTCTGATAGTACAGCATTTAGCTTCAAGGGGCCCTGGGGAGGAGAGAAGGCTTCCAAAGGGGAACCAGTCACACACAAGTGACTACAGTCTAAATGTGTCAGTTTCACTAAATAAAACTACAAACTTTTTTTAAAGTGACCTAAATGTTTGGTGCATTTTTACATGACAGGTGACTGATTGTTCTTTAGAAGCTTTCAAAAGCTCTAACTTGCTACCCAGTGTATGTTTGGTGTGCAATATATTAATATTTTCGTCCCCGATGGTTCCTACATCCCTTCTAGAAACTGCTACATTCATTTCTTCAACACACTTACTAAATACATGAGCATTTCAATGCCAAGTGAGGGGTTTAGAATGATGACTCTATCAGACAGGATGCCTGGCCCCCTGGAGTACTGCTCTCATCCCAGGATGCTCATCAGACTCAACCTGGGAGACTTCCAAATCTACTGAGGTCCAGGCCCACCGCTGGTTAGTTAACTGGCAACCTTCTGGGGGACTGTGGCCCCAGCATCAGTTTTTTGGTTTTTTTGTTTTTGTTTTTTCTGGGGGCCGTGCCACGCAGCTTGCGGGATCTTAGTTCCCTGACCAGGGATTGAACCCACGCCCTCAGCAGTGAAAGTGTGAAGTCCTAACCACTGGATTGCCAGGGAATTCCCCCAGCATCAGTATTTTAAAAGCAACCCTGGTGATGCTATGTGCAGCCAAGATCAAGAGACAGACCGACAAAAAGAAAATTACAAGATGGTGGAATGTGTGCAACAAAGGTCCATGGCCACCCATAACCAAGCCCTCCTTCCAGGGGGAGAGCCTCCCAGTGGAATGTTATCTTAACAGAGACCTACAATTTGAGTAGGAGTTAGCAGGAGAGCAGCATTCCAGGGAGAGGGAATGGTGCAGGCAAATACCTGAGGTGTGAGTGAGACTTAGCTAGTTCATGGAATTCAGTCTGGTGGACCCATGAGTGGAAGCAGGTGATAGGGAGACAGGGAGATGACAAGCACTAGCTGGTGAAGGGCCTGCACTCTGGGCAGAGTTGGCCCCCGTCCACAAGGCACTGTTGAGCACCCAAGAGTCCCAAACAGAGGAGTTGCACAATCAAACATGCACTTTAGAAGGATCCCTCGGGCTACAGCGGGGAGGGGAGATTGGAGGTGCAAGAGTGGAAGTGGTAAGACCAGTTAGGAGAGGCGATGGGGACCCAGACCAGGCTCTGGCAGGGCACAAAGAAAAGTGATGTGACATCGAGGAAGTGAAACCCACCACACTGGGTGGTGACTTCGATGTGGGGGAGAGAGAAGAAACTTCCCAGAATTAGCCCCCAGAAAGGGCTTCCAGACCACACCCTCTGGCCTCTACTCAGCAGCCACAAGAACCCCAATTCAAAAGTGCTCAGATGGTCCTTCATGCAGCAAGAGCGGTCGGGGAAGGGGGGAGCCTGTCTCTCGTTTTCTCCATGCTTAGGGTCACCAACTTCTTCTAGATCCCCCCAAACTCCTTTACCCCAGCCTCCCCCTGAAGTCTCTTGAGCTCCCCCTGGCCTTTCCAGACCCCCTCCTAGTCTTTTTTTTTTTGCGTTACGCGGGCCTCTCACTGTTGTGGCCTCTCCCGTTGCGGAGCACAGGCTCCGGACGCGCAGGCTCAGCGGCCATGGCTCACGGGGCCCAGCCGCTCCGCGGCACGTGGGATCTTCCCGGACTGGGGCACGAACCCGTGTCCCCTGCATCGGCAGGCGGACCCCCCAACCACTGCGCCACCAGGGAAGCTGCCCCCTCCTAGTCTTGCCCACCCTTAGCAGAGTCTTATCGCCTCAGACAGTTTCCCTTTAGTCCAAAACTGTGAAAAAGCCCAACCGACCTGGAGTCCCACCTCATCTGTGCCACTTATATCCTGTGTGACCTTTGGCAAATCAAGTAACCTCATGGGACCTCAGTAAACTTTAGCTTCTTCATCTGCAAAATGGGACTAATAATACTTGTCTTGCAAAGATGTGAAGATCAGAACTAATATAAGCCAAGCAAAGTATATAAAACTAAAAAGAGATGATACCCATAACATAGAAAAGAGCATCATTTTTAAAAAGGCAAGAAAGAAAAAAGGACATAAGTCTGGTTGGAAAATCTTCAAAGATCATAAAGAGGCTGAAGAAAGAAAGAGAAGGAGGGAGAGAGAAGTGGAGGGAGGGAGGAAAGAGAGAGAAAGAAAAATACAAAAGTCAATAGATAGATGAGAAGCACCTCATTAACTTATTAAATAAAAGCAAATTACTTCTGGTGAAGGATGGTGGTCACGGTTGCACAGCAATAAGAATGTACGTAATTTCACAGAACTGTACACTCAAAAATGATTAAAATGGTAAATTTTGTTATGTATGATTTACCATGAGTTAAAAGATAAAATAAAATATTCCTGTAACAAAGCAAAACAAAACAACTAAGTACATTTTTCACCTCTTAAATCGGCAAAAGTTAAAGCATGCAACATCCAGTAGGAATGTAAAGGCTTTGTGTAAAGCCATTCAGCACCATTTAAAATATGCATGCCCTTTGACATAGTTCTACCCTTTGGACAGATTCCACTGTAGGAATCTGTCCAAAGGAAATATTGACACATATGTGCAAATACACACACACACACACACACACACACACACACACACACACACACACACACACACAGTTTGGGAATCACCAAGCTGGACTCATTGAAGCATTAGAATGATAGAAAATCTCAAACAATCCTTATAATGAAAAGTTATTTGGCCATTTGAGCAAATGAACGAATGAGAAAGATCTTTATTTATGTTCACACCAAACTGGTGACTTCTGGGGAGCGACATCCGTTTTTACTCTCTATGCTTCTGTCCTGCTGATTTTTTAAATACCAAGCACAACTTTTATAACTCATTTAATTTTAATGATTTTTTTTGACTGACTGCTTCTTGAGCGCTCACTCCGTGGCTTGACCAGTTGGGAGCATGCCTCCACTTCAAAACCTAACGGCCTCCTCATTCTTCCTGGCGGCTACAGAACTCTCCAGAACCGGGCCTGCCTGCTATTTTTCATGACCATAAATAATTCTGCAGGGAATAGTGCAGGGGAGAAAATCAGGGCTGAGGGAACCATGGGGATAATCATCATACCTATGACTCGGACATGTCTGTTAGGAGCAGTGGTCCCGAGTGGCTGGTCCCTTCCAAGAGATGTAATGTGCTACCAGCATCCCCAGCCACTGTCTCTCTGCTGTCCTCTGCCGTGACCCCCATTTGGCCCCTGAGACCTCATCAGCCTTTGAACACCGCCTTGGCATCTGGCAACTGATACTTTCACGATGGAGGAGGGAGGCTTCTCGTCCTTGCTTCTTCATTCCTTGCCACAGGTTTGTTGTTTCCCAGAATTGCAGATTCTTTTTGCCACGTGAATGGTGATCAATATGCGGCCCAGCCTCACAGACCAATGTTAGTAGGCTTGGTGAGTGAGAATCTCTGCCTGAATCCCTTCTAACCTGCAGGCCATAAGCCATCCTCTCCAGGGGCTCAGAGATCTGCTTTCCTTCTTCCTAAGAACCCTGTGGAACTTCCTTGTAGCCCAGAATTCTAGCCCAAGGGTGAGCTTCTTTCCAAGTCTGTATGGACACGCTTAGTCCAAGGACAGAGGTACGTCTACAGAGAAAACTATATTTTACAGTCTCCCAGAAATGAAGCATCAATAAAATTATTTTCTCCAGTTGGTCCTTGTATACACACATGTACAACTTTTAAAAAATACATTCTGGGCTTCATACTTGTTATTTTTCCATAAAATAAATGCACGGACATGGACAGTGTCCCCATCTGTCAAGAACCACCCGCCCTTGTTCAGGGAAGCAGAGCACAGCATAGAGAGGTTAAGTCACTTGCCCAAGTCACTGCATCTAGTAGGTGTTAGATTCAAAGTCACATACTCTAACTTCAGAATCCAAACTTTCACCTGCTTCACTATACCTCCTCTCATTACCAGCTCACATTTTCTTTAAGAAGGAGATATATTTGTTTATATTATTATTAAGATTATTAATAATAATAATAAATCTTATTATTAAGATTTTTTTTAAACATACACAAAAGAAGGGGGAAGAGTATGAACCCGTGTGTACATATCACCCAGCTTTTGAAGGTCATACTAACATCTCTAGAGCCAGTGTTCCACAGAAGAGTTTGGGAATCCCAGACCTAAGCCAATGCGAGTAGCTCCTTCAGAACTTGGTCAGAAGGAAAAGGTGAGGGTGATCCAGGTGGTACCCAGGAGAAAGCAGACCAGACCCACAGGGGAAGCAGAGGGATCGTGAAAGCTGAAGGCGCTGGGGGGGGTGGAACTCAGAGTTCCTGGGGGGGCTGATGGCAGCAGTCAAGTTCCAACCCTAAGACATTCTTACCCTAAGTCCCCTGGGATGGACACTGTGAGGCACAGCCCAGATGCCCCTTCAAGGGAGGGCTGGCTGCCCTAGGTGGCTGAGAGCACTGTCGTCAGACAGAGGTCAGGTCCTTCAGTATTGTCTGAGCACCTCCAATGGCCGTCTCAGCCCATCTCGGGACAACTCTAGCTCCAGAGGCCACTTGGGGTGTCAAGAGGACTGAGACTGTCACAGCTTGACTTTTCCCTCTGCCCAATCTCACTTCTTTCCTCCCCTTTGACAGGAGGTCATCCTAGGGCACTCCTTAAGAAACATCCTGCACATTAAACCATCTCAGAGTCTGCTTCCCTGGAAACCCAACATGCAACACTACCTTTCTCTAAAAATCATTATTAATGCAGTCACCCAGAAAGTCATCATATTGGGGCTGTGATCACTACTACACCCCATTCATAGAGAACATACAGACATCAGGACAGGAGAAAGACAAAGCATATGGGAGAGACTTTTACATCATACATGTCTGGGCAATATGTGACCCATATTTGCGGGGTGGAGGGGGACGCAGCTTGCTTTATTTCTCTGGGAGTGCTTGGGAGCCTACTCCGGCATATGGGGAGTGGGTGAGACAATTAAATGTAATTCAGTCTCTTCCTGCTCGAAGCAGAGTCTCCTAGGGCTTCATTCAACTCTCCCCCACCACCCCGGGGGAGAAATGCTCAGTCTGGGATGGTTCCTTCTCTTTTCCTTTTCCCCGAGGAGGTCCAAGGCCCAGAAGTTCACCTGTCACTGAAGCATCTGACGCTGGTGTAACTCAGAGCCTCTTTTCCTGGCTGACCTCCTGATTTTGCAGGTTACCTGACATCTGACTGCCACTTTTCTTAAATGTCTGGCTTGGGCAGCCTTCCCTGGGGCCTTCGTCACAGGGCCAGTTCACCCCTGCCGTGGTGACACCCTCACCTCTGCAAACTTATCAGTCAGTCCCTCAGGGAACTTCCATATTTCTCGCGGAGGCCCTGGGGCGTTCTTGGACCTCTTACACTCAGCGAGCCGGTCATGCAGGTCACAGGGAACTAGGTGTTCTCTAAGGCCAGGCTGCCTGACTTCTGTGATGGTTTCTTTGATGTGTCAACTTGACTAGGTTGTAGTCCTGGCTATTTATTGAATATATATATGTATATATATTCAATATATACATACATAAGTCAGGTGGTACGGTAAATGTTATGAAAAAATAATCAAGCTGGGTGAGGCTCTGGATACACAGGGAGGGACATTTAGCACAGAGCCTAGCACAAAGCTTTAGTTATTTCTATTAATGTCACTACATCACCCAAACCAGCTGGAGACCTCTCTCTGTCACCCGCTACATCACAACCACTACTGCTTATTTTCTGCGGTGATTAAGTCTCAAATTCTCCAGTTTTTTTATCCCCACCTCCACTCTGTGAGTCTGACCCTCATGATGTCTTACCTGGACAGCCTCCTCCATCCCTCTTTGCATCTTTCCTTGCTCCTCCCTGCCTCAATTCTGTTGAGATTTATACCAACATAGCGTCAAATCACTGCTCTTCCACTCAGGACCGTGAGACCCTGGGCAAGTTCCTTCGGTTCTATCTAAGTCAGCCTGGGCTGCCATAACAAAACATGATAGACTGGGTGGCTTAAACAAAAGACCCTTATCTCCGACTGTTCTGGAAGCTGAGAAATTCAGAATCAAGGTGTCAGCAGTTGCAGTTCCTGGTGAGGGCCCTCTTCCTGGCTTGCAGACAGCCACCTTCTCACTGGTGCACACATGGCCTTTCCTCCATGCACATGCGGCGGGGGGGGGAGAGAGAGAGAGAGAGCTCTCATGTCTCTTCCCCTTCTTAGATTAGTGCACTAATCCCATCATGAGAGCTCCACCCTCATGGCCTCATCTAAACCTAATTACCTCCCAAAGGCCCCACTTCCTAATACCAATGTATTGGGTATTAGGGATTCAACATATGTATTTTGCAGGGGACACAAATATTCAGTCCATAACAAGCTCCCTAGGTCTTTGTTTCCTCATTAGTAAAATGAGGGTAATAATACTCCTTCCCAAGGATGTCATAAGGGCTCAACAACCCAGTAGTAGTTGTGGTTGAGATCGTTATTATTGAGATAACACAATTAAAACATATAGCACCAAACTAGCCACATAGAAAAGATTGCATAAATATCAGCTACTATTATTTGTGGCATTACACATTCCTTAAGACTCAGCTCAAGTGTCCACAGCCGTGTGGACCAGCCCACGTCATCACTGAATCTGGTGTAGATTTGTCCTGTTATATCCATCACACATCATCATATCTATTTATTTACGAGTCTGTTTCCCATTACAGACCATGAACATCTCAAGGTTAGAGGTCAAGATGCCTTGGAAAATCCGGCACCTGTTCTGCTGCCCAGCCCCTGCTCAGCACCAGGAAATGCTTACTGAATAAATACAGGAGCAAATGAAAGAATGAGCCATGGCAAGTGAAACTCAGATTCCCAGGTAAAGGTTCCCTGGTTTACTCAACCGGTTACAACATGTATTGGCCCGTGCTTTGGGGACAAAAATTAGTATGTTTGCATCAGTTCACAAGAGAGCTAGGAGTCAGAGTTCCTGTCCTGGACCAAACTTGGCACCTGTACTGACGTGATTTAAATGTTGGTGGGTGTTATCGGCTGAATGTATCTCCTCCCCAAAGTCATATGTTGAAGTCCTAACCCCCAGTACCTCAGAATATAACTGTATTTGGATATAAGGCTTTGAAAGAGATGATTAAATTAAAATGAGGTTATTAGGGTGGGGCTCAAATTCAGTCTGACTGGTGTCCTTATAAGAAGAAGGAATATGGACACACAGAGGGACATCGGGGATGTGCATGCACAGAGGATGACCATGTGAGGACACGGTGAGAAGGCAGCCATCTACAAGCCAAGGAGAGAGGCCTCAGAGGAAGCCAAACCTACCCACACCTTGGTTTTGGACTTCTAGTGTACACAACTGCGAGAAAATTGATTTTTGTTGTTTAAACCACAGTCTGTGGTATTTTGTTATGTCAATACAAATGGTAATAAAGTAGGTGCCTCCCCTCCCACTTCTGTATCTAGAAACCTCCCCTAACTTCCTGGCAAACATTTTCCAATCAATCCCAGATATCATCTGATTTTAATTTCAGGACTCTGACAGTTTTTTCCACCAATCACCACTAAGCCCCAAATGACCCTGTCCCTTTAACGTGTCCAGAAACCTCTTTTGAAGAATTCATATTCAGCTTGGGAGCATTTATTGGGCAACAATGGAATGCAAAAATAGAACAATACTGAGACTAGCTCAGAAAATACTCCAGAGAAGTAATTAGCATAGTGCAGGAAAATTATAGAAATGAACCAAAGTAGTTGAACCACTCCCCTTCAAATAATACTCCTCACCTACAAAATTCTTTCAGATAGTTGATCAGGAGAGCTCAATTACTATCTTCATTTTTTAGATGAGGAAATTGAAGCTCAGAAAATGAAGTGACCGTCCAAGGGCCCAGGGCTAGTACGTAATGGTACCAGCACTTGGACCCAGGTCTCCTGAGTCCTGAGGTGCTGTCTGAGGTGCTTCATAAATATATCTACACCTTCATCAGAAAAGAGGGGTTTGCCTGAAAGCACACATTTACCACATTCCTTTCTGGAGGTACAGAAAAACCTTTTTTCTACTTGCCTGTTATAAATTATTACTCCTTTCCCAGTAAAGCTTGTAATTGGCTTTTCATAAGGCTTCATTGGGAGGAAGCTTAGAAATCTGGCTCCAAGCCAAAGAGTAACACATTGCATAAAAGAGACAGGAAAAGGATATGAATTTTCAAATGAGCAAATTAACTAAAAAGAAAATAGAAATTTCGCATATTCCTTAAGGAGGAGGATAAAAAAGTACAGTATGCAGAAGGGGGCAGTTTTCTAGAAATTATGCAAATTAAAAAGAAGTTAGAAATGAATGAAAATTGGTGACAACTACAAAACTGATTCAAAAAGCAGAGAGAATTTATCCTACACAGACGCTTGCCCAGGTTTTGTTTGCTTTAATTCATTTGCTTCATTGTTTGTGGTGGTCCCTTGCAGCAGATCCAGGCAAGGGGAGCTGGCATTTTAGTGGACTCCCCTCCACACACAAACACCATGCAAACTTTGAGCACAGGCTTCCTCTGCTCTGTGTCCCGGAAGCAAAGGGTGACCACGCCTCAGTGGCAGGGAGCTTTGTGGGCTGTGCTGCTGACAGCACCGAAAATGATGTGCTTCTGTGTTTGGGGATGATTGGAGTGATAGAGACACTTACCCAAGCTCTTCTGTCACTCAAACTTTTTCTCTCATAGATTCTTGCTTAATGATGATTCCCAGGAGTACCAAGTGCCCATTTTCTTGCTGCCTTTCCTGTTCCAGTCTGTGCCTCCAAAAATTAGCACAGGAATTCCTGTAGCTGCAGGAATTGCTCACAAATTAACACAGTATTCCCAACAGTTGCATATGCAGCTAAGGAATATTTTGCAATAGTAAACAGCTTATATTATTCTTTAATTTGTGTATGTGTAGGTCTGGACATAACACTTATGAAGCAAAATACAGGTTCTTTCCATTGGCCACGAGATGGATGCTGAATGCCAGAACTACAAAGAGTTTCATTTTTATAAAATTATTCATTGAATTCAATTACACCTACAAAAATTTTAATTAACTTTTATTTTTTTTAATGTTGACTTATAATTTTGAAATTTATTAAAAATTATTTGTATTTTGCCTTAGAATACTAGATAATGTTACTATTTTAGAAGAAAATATCTTGTTTAAAACATATGTGAAATTTAATTTTTCTGTTTTTTACCTACTTGCATTCACATTTTTTGATGAAAATAAAGTGGACCCTCGTTATTCATGGATACCATAGTTGAGAATTGCCTACTTGCTAAAATTTATTTTTAACTCCCAAATCAAGCTCACAGCAATTTTGTAGTCATATGAAGACATGCACAGAGTGCTGGAGTATTTGAGCCCCCGACACACACCTTCCCAGCGGAAGCCAAACAAGGCAACACTCTGCCTTCTTATTTCCGCTCTTATACAATAAATGTGTCCTTTTTCCAGTCTATTTAGTACCTCGTTTTTCTCATTTTTGTTGGTGATTTCACTGTTTAAAATGGCCGGACCAGAGTGCTGAAGTGCAGCACTACTGTTCCTGAGTGTAAGAAAGCTGTGATGTTCCTTACAGAGAAAAATGCACTTTTTACATAAGCTTTGTCCAGGCATTTTATGCTGTTCGTTGTGTGCATTCAATGTGAATGAATCAACAATATATACTAAATAAGTTGTCTTTCAACAGAAACACACACGAAAAAAGCTTATGTGTTGATCAGCTGATGAAAGTGTTCTGACCATAGGTTTACAGGAACCTAACTCTATTTCTTGGAGCAAGGGTTTGATATTCACTAATTCAGCACTGGTGGCGACTTTATAGTACAAAACTACCCTGAATAATGGGAATCACCTATATGTTTAAATTTTGTACACTTTGAATACAATTACATTTTAATTTTTGTTTAGATCGTTACCATCTATAGAACACAAGTTATGTAAAACTCTTGTTAACCACACAGTCACTAACTATACTTAAGTGAGAGCAGGAAAAAATTTGTGGAATAAATTTCTAATAATTTATTAGAAATGTTTTTATTAGTATGTCTTAATTGTATTCTTCTTTTAAACATTCCCAGACCATCAACAGAACACCCAGACCTGCATAAGACTTACCAAATTCAATTATCTGTGATATTTTGCCCACTTTCACTCATACAAAAACCATCACTTGTCACATTTTTTAAATTACATTATGAAACTGAATCTGTTATGCAGGAGGATAAAATATATTTTATTTAACAGTATGCTAGTTTGCTTTATAACTTAAATATTTAGACACTTGGTATGTGAGTCTCCATTTATACGCTTGCCCTGGGATCTGTAAACATTAGGGATAGTAGTTTGCAGTAGCAAACCGCTGAAACAATGTAAATGTAAATCAGTGTGTATTAATTACTGTATGATTCATCCATATAATAGAATCTTATACAGCCTTTAATAAGAAAAATTTTAAAAAGTGGGCTTGGAAGCAAATGGCTAGGATTCAGATCCTGGCTCTAGCACTTACTAGATGTGTGACCTTGATTTATTTAACCTTCCTGTGCCTCAGTTTCTTCATCTGTAAACGGGGAATTACTAGTACTTTGCTCATAGGACTCAGAGTCAATATGCGTAAAGTGCTTAGAACAGTGGTAAATACATAGAAGTTGTATGTAAATTTCACTCTCAGGATTAAATGTCCAGTATTTGCACTGGTATGATACAATCTCTAAGACAGAGTAAGGGAAAAAAGGTTAAGTGCAGAGAGTGTAGTAATATACTATCATTTGTGAAAATAAATAAAAGAATATGTATGTGTACATATATGCTTTTATCTCCACAAGAAACTGACAACAGTGATGGCTTCCAGGAAAGGAAATGGGAGATCTGGGGCTTGGAGGTGGGAGAGAGATTTTTCACTGTTATGTCCCAGTTGCTCCGTAACAAATCCAGCCCAAAAGCTTAGTGGCTTAAAACAGCAGTCATGTATTTCTCATGGGTTCTAGGAAATCTGACAGAGCCCAACAGGGAGGCTCATCCCTGTTCCATGATGTCTGTGGTCTTTCCTCTCTCATTGCCCTTATTTCATTTAGCCGATATTTTAGGTTGATTTTTCAGGTCTGTGTCCTCCACCAGACTATATGATCCCCCAGGACAAGAACCACAGCTTATTCATCTCTGTGTCACTCACAGGACATAGCATAGGTACTCAGAAAAATCTTGGTGGAGTAAATGAAGAGTAAGAATTCATGTCCCAATTAGCACAACACTTTAAATCAACTATACATCGATTAAAAAAAAAAGAATCTATGTCCTCATTTTTTCTATAGTCCTTTTGTTTGTTTGTTTTTGTTTTTGTTTCTGCGGTACGCGGGCCTCTCACTGTTATGGCCTCTCCCGCTGCGGAGCACGGCTCCGGACCGCGCAGGCTCAGTGGCCATGGCTCACAGGCCCAGCCGCTCCGCGGCACGTGGGATCCTCCTGGACCAGGGCACGAACCCACATCCCCTGCATCGGCAGGCGGACTCTCAACCACTGCGCCACCAGGGAAGCCCTCTATAGTCCTTTTATTCTTCATTTCCTAATCCCAGGTATGCCCCCTACCTCTTCACTAGCTAATACCATGCCACAGAGGTTGAAATTTCACAACCTTAGGAACAACCTCGTTTGTTTTTCGGTAGATGCATCTTGTATCAGAATGACTTTTCAAAGAATTTTATCAACTAAGAGCACTGGTGCTATAGACTGAATGTTTGTGTCCCTCCAAAACTCATATGCTGAAATCCTAACCCCCAACATGATGATATTAGGAGATGAGGACTTTGGGAGGTGATTAGGTCATGACAGTAGAGTCCTCATGAATGGAATTAGTGCCTTATAAAAGAGACCCTGCAGAGCCGCCTTGCCCCTTCTGCTATGTGAGGACAGTGAGAAGACGGCTGTCGATGAAACAGGTTGCACGTCCTGACCAGACATCGAACCTGCCAGCGCCTTGACCTTAGACTTCCCAGCCTCCAGAACAGTGAGAGATAAATTTATGCTGTCTACAAGCCACTCAGTCTGTAATAGTCTGTTACAGCAGCCCCAACAGACTGAGTCAACTGGAGTAGAAAATAAAGGACTGAAGCGCATTGGCAAGTACTGGTGCAGAGAGCGGATTTCACATACAGTTCAGGGGCAGGCAAAATCCAGGACCTCAGGGCTTTCCACTGAGATACATACAAGCAGGGAGGGGGGATGATATTCATTCGGGAAAAAAAATAATTCTTTAACATTTAAATGAAAGGAAAACATAGAAAACAGGCAATCCTGTCAAAAGACACAAGTAGTAGTATCTTAACAGCTAACACTAAAAGTCCACTGAGGAAGGGAACCAGCTTCAGAGGAATATCTCCATCAGTTGCTTGTGGTACAGAGAAAGGCCCAGAAATCTCCTTTCAACAAAAACCAAGGTAGCAGAGAACAAGTACACTGTTCTGCTGGAGAGAAAGAGGGGAGTTGGTATTCCTCAAAGGGAAGAATGGAGAGGAGAGGGAGGGAATCAGAAAATGGAAAAGAGAACATAGTGAGAAAGTGGGAATTTGGGGCTACCTAGGAAGAGCACAGAGTGGGGGATCTCCCAAGGCACCCAGAGGGCTTTTAGGATCAAGGATGTGTCATAAAAAATATAGACTTTTCCCCTCCCCTTAACCCACAAAACTTTGGTAAAAGGAATGCTGCACGCACCAGCCTTATAGTCATAGTTGCTTCGAAAAAGGAAATCAAGGCCAAGGGCTGTCCATATTTGGATATGCATCAGTGTGGACCAAAAATTCAGAGAGACCAGAAGTAACCATAAGAGCAGAATATTCCTGAAAATTCAGAGAAACCATGGGAAAGCATCAAATAGGATGTCTTCATGAGACCCCAGAGGATATCTGGATTACACATAAAATTGCAGAAACATGTGCTGTGGAAGTGAAAGGAGAATTTAGAAGTTAAAGGGGGTGATTTCTGAATAATAGACGCTAAGCCACTGATTGAATAATCCCACTTCAGCAGTGTTTGAACTGCTAGCCGTGACGAATTAGTGGGTGACAAAATCAAACTGGCAGGTCACAACTAGTAATTTTAATGAAATGATAAAATGGAAAGGGATAGTTCAACCCCACTAGCCAGGAGGGAAATGCAAATTAAAACCCTGATGAGATATAACTCCATGCCTATTAGAACAGCTAAAATTAAAAATAGTGACAATACCAAATACTGGTGAGGATGCTGAGAAACTGGATCTCTTACATATTGGTAGTGGGACTGTAAAATGGTGCAGTCACTCTGAAAAGTTGTTCGGAAGTCTCCTACAAAACTAAGCATATACTTACCACATGACCCAGCAGTCACTCCCCGGGACATTTATCCCAGAGAAATGAAAATTTATGCCCACATGTACCAAAACATGTACACAAATGTTCATAGCAGCGTTATTTTTAATAGCTAAAAACAGGAAACAGTCAAAATGACCTTCAATAGGTGGTACATTCATACCAGGCAATACCACTCAAGACATAAAAATGAACGAACCACTGGTACACTCAACAACTTGCATGGATCTCAGGGTCATCATGATGAGTGGAAAAAGCCAACCTCAAAAGACAAAATTTTGCAGATGGAGAACAGATCGGTGGTTGCCAGGAGTTATAGGTGGGGGTGGTGTGCTGGTAGCTGAGATTATAAGAGTAAGTAGCACCAGAGATTCCCTTTACGGTGTTAGAATAGGTCTGTATCTGGACTGTGGTGGTTGTACAAATCTATACCCGTGATAAAATTGCATAGAACTACACACACCCACACACATACACACAGGGAAGAGTGCATATAATTGGGTGAAATCTGGAAAACGTCTATAAATTGCACCAATGTCAGTTTGCTGGGTTTGATACAAGATTATATTTGTGTAAGATGTTGCTATCGAGTACACAGAGGACTTCAGTGTACTGTCCTTGCAACTTTCTGTGAGTCTATAATTATTTCAAAACAAAAAGATTTTTTAAAAGAAAAGGAATAGAACAGAGAAAGAGGGCAGTCACTCACAGTAAGAGTATCAGTTCTGGTGAAACATTTGTTTCATTTGTGTGTGCTCATGTGAGTCCTGGGTCACCGTGTGATATGTACTTCTTGGGAGATGGGAGGGCAGTCATCAAGGTCAAAACCAGTTTGAAAACCACTGCTTTATAGCAAGCTTGGAAGACTCAGAGACCTAGAAGGGGCCAGGCGGATGGTATGAAGAAGTGAGACAGGCCTGGTTCCTTCAGATTGTCATCACCTCTCTTTTTCCCGCATATCAGTCATAGTTCTTACAGTGGCAGGTCTCGTAGCGATATAAATATTCTTTACTTCCACAGACACTTATGCTCTTTCTTAATTTTTTTTAACTACGTGGCACTTTTGATCCACGTGTTCTCCCACTTTTGATAGTGAATTAGTTTTTCTATTGCCAAGCAACAAATTACTCCAAATCTTAGCAACATAAAACAGCATTTATCATACCACGGTTTCTGGGAATGGCTGAGCTGGATGGTTCTAGCTCAGGGCCTCCCAGGAGGTTGCAGTAGAATTGTCCATCACAGCTGCAGCCTTCTGAAGACTCAGATGCGGCCAGAGGATCGACTGCCAAGCTCACTAGTTGACAATCCTCAGCTCCTCGCTGACTGTTGACCAGAAACTCACCATGCGGGCATCTCCTCAGGACTGTTCCCAACATGGCAGCTAGCTTCCCCTAGAAGGAGAGATACAAGAGAAAGACAGAGAAAGTCAGGCACCAAACAGAAATTCATCTTTATAACTTAATCTCAGAAATGACATACTATCTCCTCTACCATATGCCATTGGTCACACAGACAAACCCTTGTACAATAGAGGAGGGTTGGACACAAGAGTGAGAACAAGAGGCAGGACCGTTAGGGGCCATCCTGAAGGCTGATGTCTACAGATAGAGACCTGGGAACAAGAAATATTTACCCCCCCCAAAAAAAAACCAAAAAAAAAAAAAAGAAATATTTACCTATTATAAGTAAAACACCCAGACATATATAATAACACGGCAATTGACACTGGTCTCCATGCTGCAAAGACATTAGGGAGTGTTGGAGAATCCAGTAAAGTGAAGTGACACACCCCATTTCAAGGGGGCAGCTGCTAATCATGGCGCTGCCATGAGAAAATATAGACCCAGGGTTGCTAGATCTTTGACTTAGAAATCTTCGGATGTTTGAGTATTGCCTGAAGTTTTTTGTTGAGTTTAATGTGGCCAAACAAAATAAGTAAACCATCTGGATCCAAGTTGCAGGTTACAAACCCTGCTGCAAGGTCCAGGTGAGAGTGGTGCCGTGGCTGAGAGCTCAGGGTTTGGAATCAGACCAGGATTCAAGTTCCAGCCACGCCAATTTACTACCTGCTGTGTGACCTTGACGACGCCTCAGAGCCTACCCTGTAAAGCAGAGTTGATCAAAATAGTGCCATTTCACAATGTTTCGGTGAAGTTTAAGTGAGTTAATACATAAAGTTCTTCTCTCAGGGCCTGGAACACAACAACTGCACAAAAATATTAGTTGCCCTCATTACTGTTACTCTAACACCAGAGGTGAAAACTGAAACAATAACATCCTTACCCAGACTGTACTGTGACTGTTAGCCACTTGGGCAACCTCAGCAACTGCCAAGCTTGATTTAGGGGTTCATCCACACATCTCCAGAGCAGAACAATCATTACTGAGGCTGAACCTCAAAGGCCCACTTTACTTTCTTCACCATTTTATCTTGCGGAGTCCTTAAACTCCATGACCTACAAAGAGAAACAGTGTTTGAATGGTATGGAAAACAGAGACGTCACATCTTGATTTCTTTCCTTCCCATACCTCCTTGGTGTGAGAGTCACACAGCTATTTTCAGGCTGGCAAAGCTGACAACCAAAAGGAGGCTGTTTCACACCTGGAATAACAGCACAAGAAGGACCCGGGAGGTCATCTAGGGAGAAGCAGTTTTGCTCACTTGTGAACCTACTGAAGCCCAAGGTCTGAATCATCTCTATCACAGTCCACATACCTGGCTATCCACGCCTCACTGAATGCCTCCAGTGATGGGGAACTCATCACCTCCCCCATAGTGGCTTATTCCATTTTGGGTAAGAACTTTATGCATTTGTTCAAAGAATATTGATTGAGCACTTATTATATATCAGGCATTGCATTTGGCGTTGGTGATGCAGTGGTAAATGAGATAAATGAGGTCTCCCATTTCCTAGTGTGGGAGATAGACAATAAAGAAATGAATTTATAACATGTTTGGTAGAGATAGATTTGTTGATGAAATAATCAATAAACAATCTATAATAGGAATAGAAAAGAGTTTTATCTGAGTCAAACTGAGGACAATAGCCCAGAAGACAGCCTCTCAGTTAACTCTGAGGAACTACTCCAGAGAAGCATAGTTTTCAGCACAGTTTTATATCTTGTCAGAGCAAAGAACATTAAACAAGTCAGGGATACATTCCTTCAAGATTTCCAAAAAAAAAAAAAAAAAAAAAAAAAGATCAGAACTTACCCAGAGAGTCAGTATGGCCTTGGCACCTGGGAAGGGAGTCATTTCATTGAAGAATTACTAGCAGTGGCGTCTCAGGAAGGGAAGCATTTAATCTTTATTTTTAACATGGGCATTCTTTACATCTGGTCAATGCGCCCTTTTCTTCAATAATTAAAACAGATGTACAATGTACGTTTGATAGGCCACAAATAGGCTGTTCTAATTAGCATAAAACCCAAGTTAACGCATGCGTAAACCAGAGTGACTTCCCCATACCTCAATACGTACAAATTTCTTTCATCAGATTCTAAGAAGAAAAATGAAACAGGGTAAAACTTTAGAGAATGTTAGGGGTGGTCAAGGAGGGTTCTCTGAGGAGAGGATGTTCAAGTAGCTTTCTTAATGAAATGAGAAGGTACACAATGTGAATATCTAGACTAAGAAGAACATCTCCCATGAGCATTTCATCAAGGAGTAAACAAAGCAGGAGTAAATGCCTTCCTAACATTCAAAGGAAATCTGGACTGAACTCTTTCTGCTTATTCATACAGCCAGAAATCTCACTGCCACTTGAGAGTTAATCCTGTCATGTCTCCCTGTACTTGCAGGGTTAGTGGTCAGGCAGAGAAGGCTCTGCATCTGTCCCAATCAGGTTCATTTCATCATATTTTGTCCATTTCTCCACTGGATCCACTTTGCTTTGGCATTTACAGTGTTGCATCCTTCCTAATCAGTCAGCATTCTATCTACATCCCCATTCAAGTCCCTAAAAAAAGTCGTCAAATTGGCCAGGTCTGAGGGCTGGAGTCCCATGGCAAATCTCCAAAGGCTGCCCGCCCCTCCCGCCCACCAGATTGGCAGCCATCAAGACTCCCTTTGGTCCCTCTTATTAGCTCTTCGATTTCCCCTGCATTCTTCTCAATGAAGATGGAAACGTAATTGGAGTTGAGTGGTTCTCCTTTCTCTACACCATCGGTGAACAGTACACAACCCGTGCCAAGCAGCAGGCGGATACGTTGTCAGACAAACGATGCCCCAAGACATAAGGAAACACAGGGCACAAGCATGAGCTTGTTGACTGACTCAGAGTCATTCAGTTACTACACTAGACTTGTCACTAAGAGTCTCATCATCTTTCTATCTTCCACATCCAGAATACTGCCAGATGCCCCGTGGGCATTTGATAAACCTCTGCTGAAGAGTATGTGTGTGAGTATTATAGAAGATATTTAGGGAAAAATCCCCAAATGAGACCTAAGACCCTGGCACCCCTAAGTTATGATTTTTCTATCTCATGGGACAATGAGTTGTGTTGCTACATAACAAAAATTCCCAAGACTTAGTGACTTACAAAAACTGCAACATTTATTTTGCTCATGAATCTGGAATTTGGCCCGGGACAGCCTGTGTCTGCTCTACTCAGCATTACCTCATGTGCTTGCACGCTTAGTGGTTGATGCTGGCTCAGACCTCAGCTGAGGCTTGTGGTTGGAATGCCTGCAAGTGGCCTTTCCTTAGAGGTGCTTGGTTTTCTCAGAGTGTGGAGGCACCCAGAGAGAGAGTCAGGCAGAGCTGTGTGGCTCATAAATTGAAAAGCATAATTTCTGCCACATTTTATTCACTAGAAGCAAGTTACCAAGGACAGTCTATACTCAGGAATTAGTGGGACAAGTGTCAAAGAATATGCTGACTTTTAAAACCATCACCCGTAGGATTGAATGAGACGAATAGGTTTGACCGTTGTTCTTAAGCAACAAATGCCTGAGAGGATCCCTGCTTCCTTAGAGATGGGCCACAGAAGTGCACTGAGTGAGAATAAAGAATGTCTGCAAGTCTACTTAGAGCTCCTTAGTTTGGAAATCATGCAGGCTTGATATATTTGAAACATGTGTCTCTACAACTGTATCGAGAAGATATAGATTCCCTTGTTTCCCAAATAAAAGGAAGCTGGAATTGGACTTCACCAAGGGTCCAAATTAGGACAACTTCACAGGCCATAGGTGGGACCCAGGAAGGTAATACCTAAATAACACTTGGCATTGCATCTGTAGAGGAATCCAGTGCCACTGAGACCCTCCAAAGAGTCGACGTCTCTGGATGTCTGGATATTTTCATGCTCAAGTTTGGCAGATCCTTCAATCATGTATGGTAGAGACAGCTCCAAGACACTCCACTGCTACTCTTACTCCTGGGCACACAGCTTGACTACATTTCCCAGCCTCCCTTGCAGTTAGGTGAGATCATGTGACTGAGTCAGGCCAAAGAGATGAGGGCAGAACTCATGGAGACTACTTCCAACCTGGTCCATAAAAACTCTAGTGCAGTCCTCTGTCTTCTCTTTTCCCATCCACTGGCTAGATGGAGTAAAAATCCAGGACCTAGAGGAGGCCAGAGTGATGAGAGAGAAGGGGCCTTGGTTCATGAGTCGCTACATGGAGGAAAGCTGCCTGAACAGAAACAGCATAAAATGTTGCTGCGTGAATGGAGAATAAACCTCCTTTGGAGGTTGTTTGTTATGGCTGTTTGCCTGACTGTGAAGATGGATTTTTATTTAAGAAATGTTCATTCACCTCCCTCTCCCACCATGGGTGGAATATAACACTTCTCCATTCCATTGAGGGTGGGTTTGGCCTATGGGATGTTAACAGACAAGAGGTGACATGACATATGCTTTTACACACACTTCAACACTTCTGCACTCTCTTATGCAACAGCCCTCTTGCTGTTTTCCTATCACCTTGAGAAGAACAAGCTCCAGCTAGATCCTGGGCCAGAGCATGAGACACAGCTGTGGAGCAGACCTAGACCCAGTGAGCCTAGCTAGCTCAGCTAGCTCAACCCAGCAGCTCCTGCCTGCAGACGAGTGAGTGAGAATAAGTGATTACTGCTTTAAGCTACTGAGTTTTGTGATAGCTTGTTACACAGCATACTGTGGCAATAGCTGGCTGATACACTAATGAAGCGTGTGTGCCATTCTCATGGGGCTGCCATGTTAAGCTTCCACTTGATGCCTGCTCTTTATCTCATTTAAGTTTTATGCCAAAACTCTTTTACCTATGAAGAGGTACAAGAAAAGACTTGCCCAAGGTCACACAAGGAGTTGGGTATATCAAATTCATGAGCCCAAATTTATTTCCTTCTGTTCCAAACGCACTGAGGCAATGTGAAAAAAAGCCGTTAAAATCAGGAAGGGATGGAACAGAACTTAGGATGTTTCCATCAAATGCCACTTCAAAAGTGCTTGGTAATACTCCTCGACATTTGGAAACTTCAGGACAAATAAAACAATGACCAGCTTCACCTCCTGGGTTGTTCATCTGTGGAACTAAAGATGTTGCACAGGATGAAGATACAACTTTTCTCAGAAAGATTTGAATAGTTGCAGCATACCACTCCCATAATGGGTTAAAAAGGGAAACAAGAACCTTTGTAGGGACACCTTCAAGGTTAACTCAAGGAGGAAAATGGAACCTGGGGACACAGCATCCCCAGGAGCCCTGTGAGAGAAAGAACACCGCAAGGCCCTGGGGACGGCCTGCTCTCACCACCGCCTTTCAAACCATGCTTGCATCAAACATCTAAGGGAGCACCAGCCACGGGTCCTGCAGGAGCTGCCCAGCTCAGGGAAGGGAGACAACCGGCCCCCAACCTGAGCAAGGAGCAGCAGAAACCTATCTGCAACACTCACCCCCACCCCATCTTTTCATCTCTAGGACCCTTGCCTCGGATTCTTTTAGTATGAGACCCCGCAGGGGTTCACCTCCCCGAGGAGAGGAAAAGGGGGTGGGGGTGGGGGTTCTGGTGTGCTAAACGCCAAAGACGTGGGGACAGCCCAGGGGTGGGGTGTCTCCTGCGAGCGGGGGCGGCTGCAAAGCGCGCGAGCACGCCAGAACACCCATACTCACAACGACACGCTACACACCCACACTCACACCCAACCATACACCCCTCCCCCGCTGGCCCCCCACGCCCATCCTGCGGGTGAGGAGCAGACTCCCGGAGAGGGGAGTGCAGCTGAGGGCCTGGCGCCCACCCTGGCCGCGCCTGCACCCTCCACGCTGGGGACCCGGAGAGCTGTGGGCACTGGGCGCAGGGGCCCCGCGCGCGGGAAGTGCCGCGCCCAGCCCGGCGGGTAGCCAGACGGAGGGCACGGCGGGAAAGCTAGCCGCCCACCCTGGCCCCGCCCCCCCAGCCGCCGGTGCCGCCCCCGCTGCAGCGGGCGAGGGGCGGGGCGGGGCGCGGCATATATAAGGCGAGGGGCGGGCGCCGCTCTTTTGTCTCTTGCTGCAGCGACGCGAGTCAGAGCACCGGAACCGCGGGCTTGGAGCGGAACTTTTCGGTGAGCGACGCGCTGGGGCGGAGGCCCCATCCGGGTGGGGTCGGAGCCGCCCTTCCCCGACGGGACGCCCGGGCCGGCCGGCCACGCCCTGGGGCTGTGGAGCGGGTGCGGGAAGCGCCCAGATCCTTGGCCTCCGGGCTGCCGGGAACGCCCCGGCCGGAGTGCCACGTCGAGGGGCGGCGGCGGGGAGCGCGGAGGGGGCCGCTGGCCCCGGCTCCGGGCCAACCGCCTTGGTTTGCCCGCTAGGTTTGTCTTAAGAAAATGGCAGACAAGCCGGACATGGGGGAAATCGCCAGCTTCGATAAGGCCAAGCTGAAGAAGACGGAAACGCAGGAGAAGAACACCCTGCCGACCAAAGAGAGTGAGTCCGCCCCCGCCTCCGGGTCCTCGAGCTCCCAGCCCAGTCCCCACCCCGCCCTTCGCCTAAACCGAGCCCCGCACCCCATCCGGCCGATGCCTCCCGTCGGGCAGCCCCAGCCCCCCTTTCTGTTGCACAAGGCGCCTGTCCCCAGCCCCAAGCCTCTTTCTTAATCCCCAGACCTCGTGGGTGCCTCGCCCAGCCCAGGTTTGTAAGCGCCTCGGTTGGCGGGTTGCAAGAGGTTCCCATCCCCCAGTGCCCGCTTCCTGCCCTCCACAGCCATTGAGCAGGAGAAGCAAGCGAAGTGAAATTTCCTAAGAACCTGGAGTATTCTCCACCTCCATCATCTTGGAGACCCTAGTCGTGATGTGGAGGAAGAGCCACCTGCAAGATGGACACGAGCGACAAGCTGCACTGTGAACCCGGGCACTCCGTGCCGATGCCACCGGCCTGTGGGTCTCTGAAGGGACTCTCCAATCGGACTGCCAAATTCTCCGGTTTGCCCTGGGATATTATAGAAAATTATTTGTATGATTAATGAAAATAAAACACACTTCGTGGCATGGCTGGCGTGGTCTGAGTCTGTTAGTTGAGTATGCGTGGGTAGTGCCACTGCAGCAGAGCTCCAGCCACCGGAGTCGGAGTTCCTGCCGCAGAGCGGGGGAGGGGGTCGCAGGATGGGCTGGCTTGCAGGGACCATCTCTTAGTTTTGAGTTTCCCTGTTTCTGTGTAAGATTTTACGGGTTATTAGCCGCCTACTCTTGCAATCCATGCAAAATTTGACCCCACTTTTCATTCCTGGAAGCTGTTTTGGAAAATGCTTTTTTAAAAGAGCAGAATTTGTTTTTGATAAGCTTTTACAGTCTCACCGTTTTCTCTGGCCTCATAGTTGAGATGAACACCAGGAGAGACCAGTGATGTAGAGTCTGAGAAGAAAGGGGGAAATGACTGAATCTGGAATGTTGGAAATTGGGTGAGGTCACAAATTCCCCGAGAGGCTTTCTCTTGGAGCTTGAAAAAGGAGGCATTGGAACAAAAACAAAGGCGGGATCCAAGGAAAGAACAGCCAGAACATCAGAACTGGAGGAACCAACACCAGAACTAGAGAAGCTGTGGGGGACAGCCTAGCTTTTTGTCTTTTAACTGGGGCTCAGAACCTTCCACAAAAGCGTTAGCCATTAGAGGGAGTGCTGGGCTGAGCAGCCTCCGGTGCTGTGATCAGCAGCGAGAGTGGGAATGTGGAGGGAGGGCTGGCGCCAGCAGGGGCAGCAGCAGAGCCCTGCTGGGTCACACCCGCTGGACCCACAGGGAAGGGGCGGGCCCGCCCGGAGGCCCTAGCGGAGGAGGAAAACCTGGGGCTGCAGGGCATTCTAAAGCACAAGAAACAGGCTTGTGATTTCAGGGGTGGAGTTTCCTTTTAAGGAGGGAGGAGATGACACATCGCGTAGTGATTTGTCCCATATCTGCCTGACCGTCAGGGGCCGGACACTGGGTGAGGGCAGGTAATTTGAATGAGGTGTGATCCCAGTCCATGGGGCCTTAAAATGCAGTGGGTGAGATCTGTGCCACAGTAGACCACAGTCAGGGATACCTAGGCCAAGGGAGTTACTGCCCATGTGACATGGAGTGGCTTGACAGTGAAACCTGTGCTGTGGAGGGTCGGTGGGCCTGGGGAGGACAAATAAGGAAGGGACACATTAAGACACCACCAGGGCAAGGGACACTAACCTTTACTGAGGTAAGGTTAAGATTTCTGAGGCGGTAACTCACAGCCCGCTTGCCTATCCTCATCTCCTTTCCCCACCTTGGCGAGGCCCCAGTTAGCTCATTTTCTGAGTGTAAAACAAAAGTGCCCTTAAGTCTCCTGGATTTTTGTCTTCTTAAATTCTTAGGAAGAGCAAGGCTCTCATGGGCACCCCACCACCTCAGAATAGAAAGGATTTTCAGAAATCTTTAAATTTCTTCAGAAATTTTAAATCAGAAATCTTAAATCAGCTGTGGGCCAGGCACTGTGCCTGGAGCTTTAATTCTCAGAAACTCTTAAGGCAGTATGATTATCATCCCATTTTATAGACGGGGAAACTAGGGTTTGGAGAGACTAGGAATTTGCTGAAGACACAGCCAGTGAGTAGTGGAGTCAGAATCTGGGGCCAAGGGTGTGCTTTGGGGGATCTTATAACCCCAATGTTCAGGACATCCACTGCATCCAACGTTTCATGAGCATCCACTGCTTGAAGCATATTTATAATTGCTCCTGTTGGGGTCCATTGTTGGGAGGTTGAGGAAAAGGAAACAAATCACTACTACCTTCAAACAGGAGCACGGTTGGTGGTGAGAGGGCTTTGGAGAAAAATAAAGCTGGGTAGGGGATCAGAGTGCTGGGGTGAGAGAGATTGGGAGCACCTCTCCGTTTTCCTTGGGATGGTCAAGGAGGGCCTCTTGGAGAAGGAGGCCTCGGACCAAAGACCTAAGGGATGTGAGGAGAAAAGTGGACACCTGGAGGGATAAGGTGAGCATGTTCCTGGGGAGGAACAGCAAGTGCACCCTCGCCCAGGGGCCTCTGGGGAAGAACAAAAAGCTGGGCTGAAGTGAGCATGGCCTAGGGAACTGAGATGTGAGAGGCCAGGAGATGGAGGAGGCAGATCTTGATGTCCTTGGGCTGTTGCAAGGCTGGCTGCTGAGAGGTTCCCTTCCCCCACCCCAAGGTGCCCTGTAGGCACCCCTCTTGGGGATGAAGCATCCTGTCTTGGCACACCACACCCAAGGCCTCCTCTGGACCAACCTGCTCTTGAGGGCTCCATCTGCAATGCAGATCCCAGGCACTCTTCCCCCAGATCCTACAGACTCCTCGTCCCCAGTGGGCTCACCCAGGAGAACAGCTCCAGTGCCCCATTCCCAGGACCCTCTTACTCTCAGATTCCCGTGACTTTCTCACCCGCTCCGCAGGAAATCCTTTCTATTCTGAGGTGGTGGGTGCCCATGAGAGCCTTGCTCTTCCTAAGAATTTAAGAAGACAAAAATCCAGGAGATTTGGGCTTCCCTGGTGGCAGTGGTTGATCTAACTTTTTTTCTATTATATACACATCATTTTGAAACCTGATTGCATTCTTAATATTGGTGGTTCTCAAGAATTTTCTGGTCCTCTTGAATTCCTTTTCTCTTAATGTTCACATTAAACCTTTCATAACTGTATCTGCCCACTCCCCTGCCCCCTAAAAAAAAAAAAAAAAAAAAAAAAAAAAAATCCAGGAGACTTAAGGGCACTTTTGTTTTCCACTCTGAGACAATGAGCTAATTGGGGCCTCGCCAAGGTGGGGAAAGGAGATGCGGATAGGCAAGCGGGCTGTGAGTTACCACTTCAGAAATCTTATCACAACACATTGGTTTACAAGGTAAGGCTGGCTTTCCTCAACCCATCCCAGCTCCTGAGCTGCTTCAATGTGTGCACATCTACACATCTCTTGGTCTGAATTGTAGAACCCCCAGAAGACAGACCCAGAAGGCCAAACACTGGCCAAGAAAGCTGCCTTCCTAGGCCCCGCCTCTCTCCCCATGGTGTATTGCAGGGAATCCCATGGGCATCACAGTGGAGTCAGCACCAGAACCTGGAGCTGGAGTGTCAGAGAACATTGAAGCACCTCAGGCCCACCCTTACCTTCCTTCCTCCCTCCCTTATCCCACCATTTCTATTCCTTGCCACCTGGGAATACTGACACCCTTGGGAGAATTATACTGAATTACCCGTTTCTGCCCTTTTCCTCCTATCTAAGCATTCAGGAACCAATTATTAGTCCAATCACAAAACGAGGCTTGCTCTGAAACTAAAATACAATTGTAACTTTTCTTTTTAAACCTGAATTTCTGGCTTCATTTTCTAATTTCATTCCTAAGACAAGCGTTAATAATTCGGCCTCCATGTTATGAATGGGGCTCAGGGCTTGGGACTTTCCACTGTCTTTGTTAGGGTGCACCAGGGGACTCAGGACGACAGAAGGTCCCCATACACACACTCCACCTCCTATTCAATAAGCACGTGCTGAGTGCCTGGTATGTACCCCAGGCTGCTCAAGGTGCTGGGAAAACAGATGGAGGCTGCCTCAGGGAGCACCTAGGCTAGATTAGAAGGAAGACCCATCCTGTCTTCCCAATACTTCCCAATCCCCCAGATCGCTCTCCCACCCTCTTCTCTCATCCTCAGGCAAGCACTGCCTCTTCTCAGGCAATATTAGGTGCCTTAAAATAATAGAGTCTCTCTAGATCCCTCACTCAGCATCCCCTAAAGTTAGCATCTTACTTCATTATAGTCCAATTATCAGAATCAAGAAATTAACATTACACTACTATTAATCCCACTCCTGGGCATGTACCCAGACAAAACTATAATTCGAAAAGATACATGCGCCCCTACGTTCATAGCAGCACTATTTACAATAGAGAAGACACAGAAATAACCTAAATGCCCATCGACAGATGAATGGATAAAGGCGTAATACATATATACAATGGAATATTAGCCATAAAAAAGAATGAAATAATGCCATTTGCAGCAACATGGGTGGACCTTGAGATTATCATACTCAGGCGAAGTAAGTCAGAAAAAGAAAGACAAATACCATATGATTTCGCTTATATGTGGAATCTAATATATGACACAGATGAACATTCTACGAAACAAAACACTCACAGACATAGAGAACAGACTTGTGGTTGCCAAGTGGGAGGGGGCTGAGGGAGGGAAGGATTGGGAGTTTAGGATTAGCAGATGCAAACTACTATATGTAGCATGGATGAACAGCAAGTTCCTACTGTATAGCACAGGGAACTATATTCAATATCCTGTGATAAAACATAATGGAAAAGAATATGAAAAAGACATATAACTGAATCATTTTGCTGTACAGCAGAAACTAACACAACATTGTAAATCAACTATGCTTCAATACATTTTTTTAAATTATACTACTATTAACTAAACCAAAGATCTTATTCCAATTTCACCAGTTTTTCCACTAACGTCCTTTTTCTGTTCCAAGATCCTACCCAGAACCCCACATAACATTCATTTATTTCTCTTCAGTCTCCTGCAATCTGTAATAGTTCCTCAGTCTCTCCTTGTTTTTTATGACCTTGACACTTATAAAGAGTATGGCCAAGTATCTGCTGAATATATCTCAATGCGGGTTTGTCTTATGTTTTCTCATGATTGGACTGATGTTCTAGATGTATTTTTTGGTAAGCTGCACCACGTTCTTTTTGGAGTGGAAAGAAAATATTAAGTGCCTTAGTTTCCATGCTTTTTGCCACCTTCTGTCATTTCCCTTGCATGGGAAAAACACTCCTGTGTTTCTGCTCTCTACTCTTACTGCACTACTCAACCATACGTGCAGGAAAAACTCTTCTGTTTCTCCTTTACTCCAGCATTCTACTCACAGAATACCCTACCTCAGGTCACCAAATGGGTGGATTTTCCACACCAAGCAATTCTCAGATTCTCCAGATACCAGCTGGGTGTCCCACAATTCAATTCAGTTCTGACACCATCTACCTGGAGTTAGCATCAGAGCCCACAGGTTAAGGGCTCAGTACCACAAAACTGCCCCCTCCTCCCACTTCAGACACCAATTGCAAGTCCAGCTTGACAGTATGCATCTAATAGACTGAGGCTGAGCAGAGCCGCCCTATGACACAATGACCCCAGGCCTAGTGATACATTCCAGAAGGACGAGTGCATGTGTCCACCAAAGGACCTGTCGAAGAATGTTCCATTCATATTGGTCAAAGAGCAAAAACAACCCAAATGTCCATCAACAGAATGAATAGACAAATCTGTTGTATTCACACAGTTAATCACTGAGTTACTCAACAATTAAAAGGAACCAAGTGCTGATATCTAATATTGTATGATTAAATCTAAATGACAGGGCTTCCCTGGTGGCGCAGTGTTTGGGAGTCCGCCTGCCGATGCAGGGGACGCAGGTTCGCGCCCCAGTCTGGGAAGATCCCACATGCCGCTGAGCGGCTGGGCCCGTGAGCCATGGCTGCTGAGCCTGGGCGTCCAGAGCCTGTGCTCCGCAACGGGAGGGGCCACAACAGTGAGAGGCCCGTGTACCGCAAAAAAAAAAAAAAAAAAAATCTAAACGACATTCTAGAAAAGGCAAAAATAATTTTTGATGATAAAAGTCAACAAAACCTTCTGGGGTGATGGAAATGTTATATATCTTGATCAGAGTGGTAACTATGTGAGTGTGTAAAAAATTATCAAGATGGACACTTAAGATTAACACTCATATGCACTTCACTGTATTATGTTTTACCTCAATAAAAAGATATTTTTAATCCTATGAAGAACTAAGGATTCCCAGCTTTTAAGACCACACACTACTAGCTCAGAGGGAAGATCAGAAGATTGTATAAACAGAGCCTGTATCTGGTTCCAAGAGGCAACAGGAAACCATGTTTCTCTGGCCCTTTCCTTCCTTCTTCCCTGCCTTTGAGTATTTCCCCCCATTTGAATGACCCTGCATCTCTTTTCTAATTGGTCAAATATTAGCCATCCTACAAGGCCTTACCAATCACCACCTTCTCCGATTAGCCCGCCTAATTTCCCAACCAACGCCATTCTCTCTGTCCTGTCAGCTCCTATCTGCCCCTCTCTACTGGTACTTGGACACATCACCTTCTCAGTTAGACTGAATGGAGAAGGATTTGTATTCATTGATACTGGTGGCACCCACAGTAGCCAGTACATAGTAGACACTCAATAAATAATTATTGAATTGTCACTGAAATACCCCACTGGCCTCACCTGCTGCATCTTGGCCAGGCTGCTATCAGGCCCCCTACTGTCTTACTGTGGGTTCTCTTGTGCATTGAAAGGGCCTAAGCATAATCGGCATGTGCGAGCGACCATGGTTCAGGGAAGCCAAATAGCTTCATTTCCCTCCCAGAACCAGAACAGGATGCAATCCTATGACAATGAAGGGAAGCACAGTGAATTCACAATTGAAGCTATTGATGGAAAGCTATTTATTAATTACCCAGATGGCAACTGTGAGTCTCAACCAAAGAGTTTAGATTTCTAGTTGCTAGTTTCTGTGAAATACAGAGGCTGTGCTCTTGTTCAGTTTAATTCAGCAGGCATTTTTTGAGTGCTAGTGAATTCCTATCACTGTACTAGGGCTGTGGAAGCTGTAAAAGACCCACGCCAACTAACTACACAAAAGGTGGAATGAAGTAAATGGTAAAGAGGGAGATCAGCAAAGCACCATGGGAAGGTATATGAAGGAACTGTTAACTCTGGACAGGTGGTTGCTTCATTGGGAAGAAGCATTTGAATGAAGACCCAGAGGAGTGAGAATGGGAGCAGGGCTTTCTTAACAGAAGGAGGAGCAGTGCATTGTGATACCATAGCATGTTCCGTGGAGGGAAAGGGCAATGGTTCAGTGAAAACGGAGGACGCATCAAAATTAGCCTAGAAAGGTAAGTTGAGTTCTTTATCCTATAGACAGTTGAGAGCCACTGCAGATTTGAGGTTGGGGTAAAGTGATCTGGAATGTATTTGATAGCATGAGAAGGATGTTGTGGCAGACACAGAGGGTTATCTACCCGACCACTATCACCATCACCACCACTTCTAGCATCGCCACCATCACCACCACTCCCACCACACACTTCTCATCCTCTGTTACCCTGCCTTCTTCATGGCCAAGGGAAGCCCAGTTGTATTTAGATATAAAGCAGTTGATGAACCTCAAGGGGCACAGCCCCAGGAGCGATGCTTGATTATATAAACTTAAAGCACCCAGGGGTTCAGCATTATAGAAATTTGTGAGGTTGTTTTGTTTCAGTTTGACTGTCATAAAGATTAAGGGACACTGTCGATAGTTCATGGACAAGGATCAGGAATGTCTGACATCCTGCAATGCACAGGGCAATCCCATATATCAAAGATTTGTCCCATGCCCTGCATGACTTTTTAAAAGACCCTTGGGCTTCCCTCGTGGCGTAGTGGTTAAGAATCTGCCTGCCAATGCAGGGGACACGGGTTCGAGCCCTGGTCCAAGAGGATCCCACATGCCACGGAGCAGCTAGGCCCGTGAGCCACAACTACTGAGCCTGCGCGTCTGGAGCCTGTGCTCCGCAATGGGAGAGGCCGCGACAGTGAGAGGCCCGCGCACCGCGATGAAGAGTGGCCCCCGCTCGCCGCCGCTGGAGAAAGCCCTCGCACAGAAATGAAGACCCAACACAGCCAGAAATAAATATAAATTAATTAATTAATTTTAAAAAATGGTCCACATCAAAAATATCTTTAAAAAAAATTTTAAAAAGACTATTGTGGTATAATTACGTATAGAAAAGTACACAGATCATTAAGTATACAGCTCGATGAATCTTCACAAACTGAACACAGCCTAGTGTCTCCTTCCAGTCATATACTTATTCTAACTGCGAACAGCATGTACACAGTATGCCCATTTTTGAACTTTACATAAATGGACCCATGACTTGTGAATAAACCACTAGACATTCATGTAGATGAAATATCTCTTTATAATCATGTGGCTCCAGCAACAACCAATTTTTCACAATTTTATTCTACATTGCATTTTCCTGGAATGCAACTGCCATGTAAATGTAAATTGAAGGATGCCTTTTTTTTTTTTTGGCCGGCCCTTGTGGGATCTTAGTTCCCCCACCAGGGATTGAACCCAGGCCCTCGGCAGTGAAAGCACAGAGTCCTAACCACTGGACCGCCAGGGAATTCCCCCAGGGATGCCTTTTTTTCAAACTCAGAGCTTTACAAAGAGTTGACTGCCATTGCAGAAAATTGTGGCATGGAGAGCAGTATCTCTTTTAGGTTTTGAACTATTGTTACAACACAATTGTATCAGTGTTCGTCTGAAGCTGTGGACTGCTTCTTTCTGTGCAGAATATTGTTGTGCCATATTATATTAGTCAGCTTTTGATAGGTTGTGAGGCAGTAACAAACAACTCCAAAAATCCCAATGGCTTACAACAACAAAAATGTATTTTTTGCTGTTGTTGTTCATATATACATCAGTTGAAGCTCTGTTCCTATTGCACATGTCATTTTCATTTTGAGAGCCAGGATAAAGGAGCAGCCCTATCTGAGACATGCTGCTGTCATAGCAGAGGAAAAAGGTATAGCAGAACCACGCAATGGCTTTTTAAGCTCTTCTCAGACGTGACACTTCCATTCACATTACACTGACCAAAGCAAATCATAAAGCAAGCCTGACATCAATTGGGTGAGGCAGTGCAAGTCCCATGCCCTCAGGCTGGGATATCTAATTCTGATATAGGGAAGGCAGGAAATAATTTGGAGTCGTAATATAATTTACCATATATATTGAAATGCATATGCATATAATTTTTGCAAATTATCTTTCTTATTTCACCTTTATATTCCAATGAGAGCTTGTATTGATTTGTTTTTCAAGTACATGTGTGGATAGATTATATTATCTTTGATTTTCATTTCAGGAAAGAGGAGTGCTATAAAATATTTACACAAAAGGAGATGTTGGTTCTAAGAGGTTGAGAACCGGCAGTCTGAACCAATCATGGTAATTCCATTACCCTGCAGTGATTGACTGGAGAATAGGTATGGGTTGCAATTCTGGCCAAGCAGACCCAAGAGGAAGCCTGCAGGGGGACTTCAGGGAAGATGGTATTTGTACTTTGAGGACACAAGGAAAAGTTGCATGTGTCACTGTGTGAGAATGTGAACCTCGAACCACAGCAGTCATCTCGAAGCCACGAATGGCCATGTCCAGATGCTGAGAGTGGAAAAATGAAAAGAATCTGGGTACTTGAGGAGTTCTTGAGCTGCTGAGTTTTCCTGAAAATGCCTCATCTTTGAACTTTCTGTTATATGAAATAATACATTTTTCTTACATTTAAGAAATCTTTAATTGGGTTTTCTGTTCCTGGTAGTCAAAAGTATTCTGCAATGATCACCTGGAAATGGGAAGACTGTGTGGGTAGAGGTGTTGGTTTGTAGGATACTGTTATAGTCCAGGCAAGAGGTAATGAGGACTTGAATGAGGGGAAGACATGCACATAGTGGTGTGCTGGTATGTGTTTCACAACCAGCTCTCAGTTCGGGGTGGAGGTGGAAAGGAGCTGAATTTGTAGCATCTGCCAATGTCTATGGTGTAAGTATTGCCAATTTCAAGCTGCCAACAGTTTAACCACCAACTTCCCTGCTTTCTGAAAATTTAACAAATGGATCTTTGCAAGCTAGCACCAACTGGCTTCAGCACACCACTGGCTGGGGGGAGTAGGAAATCAGGACAGATACAAAAGATTTTGCAGAGGGAGAATTAGTAAGACTTCAGATTGTGTGGGCAATTATAGAAGTTGTAATCTGACAAACAGGAAAACAGAAACAAACCTTTGCTTGTCCATGGGACTTCACTTCTGTGCTTCAAGCGTGGAAGATTGGGCTTCCCTGGTGGCGCAGTGGTTGAGAGTCCGCCTGCCGATGCAGGGGACACGGGTTCGTGCCCCGGTCCGGGAGGATCCCACATGCCACGGAGCGGCTGGGCCCGTGAGCCATGGCCGCTGAGGCTGCGCGTCTGGAACCTGTGCTCCGCAACGTGAGAGGCCCGCGTACCGCAAAAAAAAAAAAGAAAAAAGAGTGGAAGATCAAAGCATCCAATAACCAGGGCATTTCCCGGAAAGTACATTGGGAGACACAGTATCACTTTGGAGGCAATTTTACAGTCCCCAAATAAGTATCATAAATTAATTTTACGGCCAACACATTGTACAGAGATACAATAAAACGAGGCCATGATAAAGTGGGTGTGTCTGGCACTGAGCCCTGGGAAGGGCAGGCTGAACTTGTAGGACCTCACAGCGTCCTAGAACCTGCATCAGGCAAAACATCAGTGGGAGTCTGCGTGGAAACACCCGGTGGGAGGAAAGCAGGCCAGGTTGGCCAGAATCAGCAAGCTATTAGGGCCAGCCGAAGTGGAGATGCTATAGTTCATTAATTGATCGATCCATTGTTCTCTCCATTTATTCACCACAATTTATTCAGCGCATGTTAAGTACTGGGTCCTAGGCTACGCATGCTAAGGATAAACAAAACGGATTTCCTGGACCTCATTCTCTTACAGGTAAGATAAACAGGTAACCTAGATTACTGACAAAATACGGGAATTTTGTATTCTGATTTAAAACTAAAAGGGCACTAGTATTATTTTTTTACCTCCCCAGTGAAATTTAGAAGACTGAACCCTTAACACTGGGAGATGACCCTGTTGGCTCAGCCCTGGCATTTTTCAGCATTTATTCTGAATTTCTGTAGCATTTATTTCTATCTCTGTATTGTTAAATTGATGTGTTTCATAGAAATCAACAAGATCAGAAGGACTTTGTTATTGGTAAGAAGATAAAAACCACTGGCCCCATGAATGCTATTTAAGATTATCAAGGGGGCTTCCCTGGTGGCGCGGTGGTTGAGGGTCTGCCTGCCGATGCAGGGGACACGGGTTCGTGCCCTGGTCCGGGAGGATCCCACATGC
>NW_006798559.1:567562-580247 GCF_000442215.2 Lipotes vexillifer | reverse complement strand
TGCCACAAAACTGTACACTTAAAAAGATTATCAAGGGACTTCCCTGGTGGCACAGTGGTTAAGAATCCACCTGCCAATGCAGGGGACACGGGTTCGAGCCCTGGTCCGGGAAGATCCTATATGCCGCGGAGAAGCTAAGCCTGTGTGCCACAACTACTGATCCTGTGCTCTAAAGCCTGCGAGCCACAACTACGGAAGCCCATGAACCACAACTACTGAAGCCCACGCTCCTAGAGCCCGTGCTCTGCAACAAGAGAATCCACCGCATGAGAAGTCCGGGCACCACATCGAAGAGCAGCCCCTGCTCACTGCTACTAGAGAAAAGCCTGTGCGCAGCAACGAAGACCCAATGCAGCCAAAAATAAATTAATTAATTTTAAAAAAAATCGAGCACCCAAACCACAGCTAAGAATATTTTCTACATTATGGAGGAATCCTATTCTTTAAGAAACAGAAAAATTCTCACTTTTGTATCAGTGCAGCCCCAAGACCTTCATCTGAGGCATCTGTGACTAAAAAGAACCGATTCTTTGAGTTATTTTTTTGTCCAAGCGTTATCTCCTGCCAAGCTGTCCCTTACTTTGTTTCCTGCTACTTAGATGCCAGGTTATTTGATATGGCTTGTTCTTAGAAAAAAACTCGGTGGAGTGCATGATCTTATCCTGAGGATTCTTTGGTTTTTTATTCTTAAAAATCCTATCCAACCTGGCTTAAGCAAAAAGGATTTATTTACTCACGTCAATGAGAAATCCAGGGAGTAGTTTCTGCTTCAGGTGTGCTGATGTGAAGATAGTCAAATGATGTCACAGGCACCTGGTTTCTCTCTCTCCATCTCTCACCTCAAACTTTTTCTTTTCAGGCTAACCCTCCCCCTCATGGTGACAATACAGCTGCTAGTGCCCAGAGACTGCATTCTTCCCATGGGTAAGAACCGTTGAAGAGAAGAGAGAACTTCTCTTCAACCAGTTCAAACATAAACCCTGGACCTAACTTTCAATGGCCTAAATTAGGTCAAGTGTCCATCCCTGACACAATCATACTGGCCGAGATAAGGGAAGACAGAGCTGAGTTTAAAACTAGGTCCCATAATGACCTATATGGGAAAAGAATCTAAAAAAGAGTTGATATATGTATCAACTGAGTCACTTTGCTGTATAGCAGAAACTAACACAACACTGTAAATCAACTATACTCCAATAAAAATTAATTAAAAAAAATAAAATAAGGGGACTTTCCTGGCAGTCCAGTGGTTAAGACTCTGCGCTTCCAATGCAGGGGGCTCAGGTTCAATCCCTGGTCGGGGAACTAAGATCCAATTAAAATAAAATAATTAAATAAGATAAGATAAAAAAAACTAGGTCCCATGCTATCCCTGGAGTTAGGGGATGGGTCAACTTCACCAGAATCACAGGGACATCACATGCAGAAGGAGTACATGTGTGAATGAAAATCAAGGACTAGGGACTTCCCTGGCTGTCCAGTGGTTAAGACTTTGCCTTCCAATGCAGAGGGTGCGGGTTCGATCCCTGGTCGTAGAGCTAAGATCCCACATGCCTCACGGCCAAAAAACCAAAACATAAAACAGGAGCAATATTGTAACAAATTCAGTAAAGACTTTAAAGAAAAAAAGAAAAAGAAAATCAGGACTATTATTAAGAACAGGGTAGGGCTTCCCTGGTGGCGCAGTGGTTGAGAGTCCGCCTGCTGATACAGGGGACATGGGTTCGTGCCCCGGTCCGGGAAGATCCCATGTGCCGCGGAGCGGCTGGCCCCGTGAGCCATGGCCGCTGGGGCTGCGCGTCCAGAGCCTGTGCTCCGCAACGGGAGAGGCCACAACAGTGAGAGGCCCGCATACCACAAAAAAAAAGAGAACAGGGTAAATGGATATTAAGCACCCAAACTCCTCCATATCCACCACAGTCATGTGCTAAACTGGAGTCTAAAGGTCCCATTTTAACCTCTCAACCCCTGGGGACTGCAGGGGCTACTGTGAGTCTGATCCTGGGGGTAGGCAGATGTGAACTGGTGGAGAAAACCTAACTTCTCTGTTATCACAGCCCTATTCCCAATGTCCCTGCCAAAAACCAGGGCTGGAGCAAAGGCCCTGAGATTAAAGACACACACACACACACACACACACACACACACACATCACCTGTGTACATACATACATATATGTATACATGTATAGATGTGTGCATGGTCCTGCGCATATATAAAGAGATTTTTAAGGAATTGGCTCACAGGATTATGGGGGCTACTGAACCCAAACTCCATGCAGCAGGTCAGCAGTCTGGAAAATTGAGCAGTTCTTCCATGCTACAATCTTAAGGCAGAACTTCTTTTTCTCTAGGAAACCTCCATTCTTGCTCTTCAAGCCTTCAACTGATTGAACAAGGCCCACCCTTATTATGGCAGGTAATCTCCTTTACTTCCAGTTAACTGATTGGAAATGTTAATCGCATCTACAAAATACCTCCACAGCAACATCTAGACTGTGGGTTTTTTTTGTTTTTTTTTGTTTTTTTGCAGTACGCGGGCCTCTCACTGTTGTGGCCTCTCCCGTTGCAGAGCACAGGCTCCGGACGCGCAGGCTCAGCGGCCATGGCTCACGGGCCCAGCCGCTCCGCGGCATGTGGGATCTTCCCAGATCGGGGCACGAACCCATGTCCCCTGCATCGGCAGGCGGACTCTCAACCACTGCGCCACCAGGGAAGCCCTAGACTGTGTTTGACCAAATAACTGGGCATCACAGTCGAGTCAAGTAGACACGAGAAATTAACCATCATCACAGTGACTGAGGTTGACTGTTCAATTCATCCTCACAAGCACCCGGATTCCAGCAGCCATTGTCTCCAGGGATCTGGGCACCGGACCATGCCGTGCCAAGCTTGGCTGGCAGCAAGGAACGCCCAGTGCAGAAGTCTGGCTCCCACTCCCACCCTGGGCCAGGAAATGAACTATATGTTGGATGATGGAGCAGAAAGCTGGGAGGAGCCTCAGTTCTGAGCCTGGGATCTGCATGCCACTATGCCAGACTTGGGTTGCCCACTTCCGGACTTCTTTTGAGGGAGAGGAAAAAGCTTCTATGATGTTTAAGTCATTGGGTTTGGGGGGCTTCTCTGTTATACGCAGCTGTTACATGAGCCCAATTCTATGTAATACAAAAACCAAAGAAAATGAAACTCACTTAAGAAAAGATGATAGGGCTTCCCTGGTGGCGCAGTGGTTGAGAGTCCGCCCGCCGATGCAGGGGACACGGGTTCGTGCCCTGGTCCAGGAAGATCCCACATGTCACGGAGTGGCTGGGCCCGTGAGCCATGGCCGCTGAGTCTGCGCGTCTGGAGCCTGTGCTCCACAACGGGAGAGACCACAACAGTGAGAGGCCCGCATACTGCAAAAAAAAAAAAAAAAGAAAGAAAAGATGATAAACAAAGGACTAAACAAGGAATCTTTTTTTTTTTTTTTTAAAGGCCCTGCAGGCATCTTACCCTGCTGTGGCTTCTGCTCCTTCTCACAGCACGACTGGGTGGCCTCAAGGCCAGGTTCTCACTCAGAAGCAGGAGAGCGCTGCAGCCGACCCATTTTTTTTAATAAAGCATAATTCAAGATGATGGAAATAAGACTACAGAGGTTTTCTTTTTACCATAAATATAAATTAGTTTTAAAAATCCTTCTAAAAGACTCTCAGACTGGGTCAAAATCATTTCAATTATATTTTTTCAGGGAAGATACATCAGCAACAATTTTCAGAAAGGTTAGGTTGTTAATAAGAAACAAAGTAAAATTCAAGCCAGAAAACAGTCAACAATTAAAATGTTGTTTAGTATTGCCACTATCTTATAAACATTCACAAACTTTTAGGCACTGAATAACATACACACACACACACACACACACACACACACACATGCACACACATAGGCACACACATGCCCATTGTTACCACTTAGAAGAGTGCCAGGCCCAGATGGTTTCACAGATGATTTCTTTCAAAGCTGCAAGAAAGCAGTAACTTCAATACCTCAAAGTTTGTTTCAGTATCTAGGAAAAGACATATGCTACCAAAACATTTTACACAGCCAAACTGATCCTGAAAACAAAATTTACTATGAATATTGTTGCAAAACTAAATAAAATACTAGCAAAATTAATCAGGAAATAAAATAATACTACAACAATGCTGCTAATTAAAGTTTACTACAAGAATGCAAGGATTGGGACTTCCCTGATGGCGCAGTGGTTAAGAGTTCGCCTGCCGATGCAGGGGATACGGGTTCGAGCCCTGGTGCAGGAAGATCCCACATGCCGCGGAGCAGCTAAGCCTGCACACCACAACTACTGAGCCTGCGCTCTAGAGACGGTGCTCCACAGCAAGAGAAGCCACTGCAATGAGAGGCCCACACACTGTAAAAAAAGAGTAGCCCCCATTCTGGCAACTAGAGAAAGCCCACGTGCAGCAACGAAGACCCAACGCAGCCAAAAATAAATAAATAAATTTATTTAAAAAAAAAAAGAATGCAAGGATATTTCAATATCAGGAAATCTACTGGTCATATTTCAGCACATTCATTGGGAAAAGGAAAATATATATATATGTTTATCTTGATATGAGCCGCAAAGTTTGCTGTTTTTTATTTTTATTTCAACAGGTATATCTGATCTTTTAAAGTTCTTGGTAAATTAATCATAGATGAGTTCTTTCTTAACAGGACTAAAAATATCTGGTTCATACTAATTAGCCAACATTATTTAATGGTGAAACATTAGAGTAATTTCCTTTAAAATCAGGAAGGATATCAGGTTGTGAATTAGCCTCCCTGTGTTTTAACATCGTTCTGGAAGTCTTAACTATCACCATAAGAAATAAGAAGCATTATTATGGAAAGGAAAAGAGAAAAATGTCATTATTACAAATAATTATCCAAATTAAGATTCAGCAAATAAATGTTAGAATTATTCAGAGAGTTTGGTTAGATTATTTAAATCACAAAATAACCATAAATCAACTGCAGCTATAATCAGTTAGAATATATAAAGAAAAAATGCCATTCATAAAGTTAAAAAAAAGACCTAGCAGATTATATTTTCAATAAACTCTGGCAGACTATTTTTTAAATTCTCAGCAACAGTAAATCCCATCCCACATGCTCTTCCTCAGTGTGTCCTGGCCACTCCCCTATAAGAGACAGAGTCCAGGTCCCTGGCCCTTGAATCCAGGCTGGCCTTGTGACTTGCTTGGAACCAAGAGAATTCAGCTGACTTCTGAGGCTAGGCCAGAAAAGGTCAGGCCTTGCTCTCCCTGGATGCCTGCCCCCATCCATAGGCCAGGTAAGAAGTCCTAACCTCTGAGGCCACCAGGTTGGAGGGGCCACTCTTAGCACTCCAGCCCACAGGTTCCCACAGTCCCAGTTGAGCCCAGCCTTCCAGTGTCCCCAAGGGGCCAGACATGTGATGACTCCACCTTGGAACTTCTAGACTACCCCATTTGCTAGCTGAGTACCATGAAGTGACCTCAGCTGATGCCACAAGGAGCAGAATTGCCCAGTTGAACCTGCTCAGACTCCTGACCCACAGAATGCAAAACGGTGCAGCCACCGTGGAAAACAGTTTGGGGATTTCTCCAAAAGTTAAACATAGAACTATCATAAGACCCGGCAATTCCACTCCTAGGTACATATCCAAAAGAACTGAAAGCAGAACTTGAACAGATGTTTGCACACTCAAGATCGTAGCAGCATTATTCACAATAGCCAAAAGGTGGAAACAACGCTAGGATTGTTCATCAACAGTTGAATGCTAGGGTCCATCAACAGATGAATGGATAAATAAAATACAGTATATATGAACATTGGAATATTATTCAGCCATAAAAGGAATTAAATTTTGATACATGTTTCAACATGGATGGACCTTGAAAACATTATGCTTAGTGAAATAAACCAGAAACAGAAGGACAAGTATTGTATAATTCCACTTATATGAGGGACCTAGAATAGGCAAATTCATAGAAACAGAAAGTAGAATAGAAGTTACCAGGGGCTGGGGGAAGGGAGGAGTGGGGAGTTATTGTTGATGGGTACAGAGTTTTTGTTGGAGATGATGAAAACATTTTAGATATAGATAGTGGTGATGGCTACAAAATACTTTGAACGTATTTAATGCCACTCAGTTGTACACTTTAAAATGGTTAAAATAGGAAATTCTATGTTGGATATACTTTATCACAATAAAAAAAAAAACTGTCCCTGATCCACAGAATACATGATATACAGCAAAATAGTTGTTTTAAGCCACTAATTTTGGAGTCATTTGTTAAGCGGAAGGAAACCAGAACACAACACGTTTAGGAATAAATTTAGCAAGAGAAATACAGAACACTACCAAAAGTCTACTGGTGGAAATTGAGCACGATTTGCATAAGACGGGAGATAAATTAGTCAGAGTTCTCTAGTCAGGGTTTCTAGACAAACAGAAGGCCCTGCCACTTCCTCCCTAGTCTCTTCCTTTGGGGTCAATCCACATCATCCATCTCTCCCTCACTGGGGCAGCCTAAAGTATGTTGAATCCAACAGAGTTTGCTTCCTACCAGCACTGCTCACCAATGTACCTGTCACCCAGGACATGATTTGTACCAAGAGACGTTTGCCCCACCCTAATCTTTATCAAACTAGTAAATAAAATAAACACTTATAATAATACCCTCATGTAAATGTAATAAAGACATCTCTAGACAATGTTGCTCTTTTTATTAAGCTGCAAAAGGGTGTCCTTACAAAGCAAGTCTCTAGGTACCTCCCTCATTCCCACGCCACAGATCACCCTCTTCCAAACACATTGCTGCCTAGCCCCTTCTTTTCAGAAATTCTAGAGGCCTTACAAACTACTGACACAAGGCAGATGAAGGGCCCTTTAGCCAAGGCTGTGCCATCGCTTCTGCCCAGCTTACCTGGAGGTACCTACCGGCTGTTGGAGGCCCTCACATGGCTGTGTCCCCCTCTTCTGCCCACAGGCTCAGGGTGCTGAGGGGGTCTTTCCAGAACCTCTCGGTCACACTCGGGGCGGGGCGGGGGGCACAGGGCCTGTCTGTCTGGCCCACCCAGATGCCAGGCTTAGTCCTCGGCCTCCTCAAGCCTGGATGCCACAGGCGGATTCAGGGCAGGTCTAGGCAAGTGGGATGCGCAGGGCTGTTATTTTCAACTCAAGCGTCATGACAGAGTCTGATGACTTGGGCAGCAATTTCTTGAGTCAACACCGTCCATCATGTGGGAAGGAATTGAGCCTGAGGGTGTTCAGAATCAGCCATGGGGCAGGATGGAGCGGAAGGCACCCCGCCAAGGCCGGCCTCTACTGGGCTCAGGGCTCCGTGGCCACGTAGAGCAAAAACCTGCTTGAGATCCAAAAGCGCCAGACAAATGCGTGCGTAAACCTGCACCCTTCCCCCCCACACCCCACCCCACCCCTGACCCCCGGTCCTCGTCCGCAGGTGAACGCGGAGCCCCCGCGGGGCGGACAAGCGCCATCTGGCGGCCCGCCGTGGAGGGTTCCACAGAGAGAGTGACTCCAGTCAGTTACGTCACACTGAGTACCTGCTCCGTGCCCGGCAGCAGCGTTGCACAACTCATGGGATACCCGGGGGCGCCATTCTCACAGAATCCAAAGTAAAGTTGCCCCTTGGAATGAAGCGACGCTGTGGTCCTGTCTCAGCCTGTGAGGGACCCACAAGCCAGTGGAGGAGAGAGCACGCTTGAGCTGGACCACGAATGAGGTGAGGAAAGGGAGAAAGGGCCTTCTGGACAAAGGGCGTGTGCCCAGCGCAAAGGCTGTGAAGGGTCTCGGCATGCTGGGTCTGGCTAGAGCCTAAGTGCATGGAATTGGGATGGAAAAAAGAGGGTAGGAATAGCTGTGAAGTTTCCCCAGGGACATTCTGGGGAGTTAAGGCTTTATCCTGGGCCACACATTTTTTTTAATATATATTTATTTATTTAATTAATTTATTTTTGGCTGCGTTGCGTCTTCGTTGCTGCACACGGGCTTTCTCTAGCTGCGGCAAGCGGGGGCTACTCTTCGTTGCGGTGCGCAGGCTTCTCATTGCGGTGGCTTCTCTTGTTGTGGAGCACGGGCTCTAGGCGCGTGGGCTTCAGTAGTTGTGGCACGCGGGCTCAGTAGTTGTGGCTCGTGGGCTCTAGAGCGCAGGCTCAGTAGTTGTGGCACACGGGCGTAGCTGCTCCGCAGCATGTGAGATCTTCCCGGACCAGGGCTTGAACCCATGTCCCCTGCATTGGCAGGCAGATTCTCAACCACTGAGCCACCAGGGAAGCCCATCCCCCAGACATTTTAAATGTAAGAAGCTTGCAGATATGCATTGCTAGGCCAGCACAGTGTTTTAAGAAATTTTGAGTTGGCATAGCTTCAAGAGGAGCTCGTGCTCTCAACCAGACCGCACCAAACCCTGTAGTCTGCAAACATGCCCAGCCTCACCCCTATGCATCACTTCCCCAGCCCTGAAGCACATGAGTTTATGACCATGCAAGGTCATGGGGTGTTGGCTCTGGACAGCACACCTAGGAAGTGGCAGAGGGAAGAGGGGGTGCCATCAGACTCCATTCCCTCTCACTGGATGATTGGGGGTGAAGTGCCCCCCCAATCTTCATCATGATATGAGGTGCCCAGGCATCCAAGGAAAGGCTGTGCCCTGGTCCCTACCAGGCCCTGGACACAGAGTACTTACTTCAGGGTCAGCTTTCCTGTCTTTGCTTAGATCAACACTGTCTGGACTGCCCCTATTTCGAGGATTGCCCCTTCCTCCCTGGCCCAGGACTCCCCATTCTCTGTGACTCTGTCTTCTCTCAGGGAAGCACTGGATGTGTTAGAGGGAGAGCAGACTTCTCTCATGCAGGGTTGGAGGGACATGAAGGAACTCAAATCGCCAGCCTGCAGGCAGCCACAAGCAGGTTCCAGGTACACCAGGGCACAGGTGGTGGCTACTGAGCCAAAGACCTTAGAAGGGAGAACGAGCGCCATCTTGTGTCCATTTCTGGAGTGGCATCAGAGAACTGGGACACGTTTCTATATTTTGTTCCAACTCTGTTCCAGGTCTCGAGCAAAGCAGAAAAAATACAGAGAGTAGTGTTAGTATCTAAAGCCCACAGCAGACCAGAAACAACAAATGTAAAACATTCCCTCTTCTCTGACCACAGCTGACCTCCTCCATGTTCCCCAGACAGTTCACACTGGGAGGGTTGACGATGGAGGATCCTTTATGAGTTTTTGACCTCAGAAAGCTTCCTCCTGCTTTGATCCAACTTCGGAGTTAAGTTTGGGCTCTCAGGAGGTCCCCTATTTTCTTGGGGGCTTCCCTACAGATCCCTGCACTCTACCAACTCTTGTTCAGCCCTCTATAGCTTGTTTACCTTTAAGCTTGAGAAGCATTTAGAAGTAAAAGGAGATGCAACTTTCCTAGAGGAGGCCTTCAGAGGACCCTTAAAAGTGGTGTTAGTGCAGCCACCAGGGCCTCAGCCGGGTCTCCTGTGGGTTTTTTCCTCCTTTCCAAAGCTGCTTTTCCACCCATACTCACACACTTGTGTTGGGCACCTCTCAACACAAGCCCTATCTGAGTGGGTAGAGTCCCAAACCCAGACACATGGGTCTTTATTATCACCTTTACTGCTGAGCACCACTAGGAGACAGACAGGAGAGCAGGTCTGAAGGCATTTTGAAGAAAGCAGGTCTGGGACCAATGACCCCTACCCAAACTGTAAGAGGAGAATATGCCCCAGAGCTTAGATATTTTCTTAATTAAGGATTATAAGTTTGCATGGAATATTTGTTTGATGATCCTTGCAATTCTCTCCCTGGCCAATGTTTTTTCTTCTTCTTTTTTTATTTTGTTGCACTGTTAATTTTTTTTTTTTTTTTTTTTTTTTTCTTTTTCTTTTTTTTTTTTTTTAAATGGGTTCCACTCCTTTTCCTTCACACTCTCCCCATAATATTTTCCTTAAATCATTTCCCTTTTATTTTGAATGTCATAGGTAGTATCTCCCTGGAGCCAACGTTTGAAAAAAATTAGGTTTTCATTTTAAGAAAAGAATAAGATGAGAATATGTACTATTACCATTGCCATTTAATACTGAACAAGAGTTTTTTTTTTTTTTTACATCTTTATTGGGGTATAATTGCTTTACAATGGTGTGTTAGTTTCTGCTTTATAACAGAGTGAGTCAGTTATACATATATATATGTTCCCATATCCGCGGGCCTCTCACTGCTGTGGCCTCTCCTGTTGCAGAGCACAGGCTCCGGACGCGCAGGCTCAGCGGCCATGGCTCACGGGCCCAGCCGCTCCGCGGCACGTGGGATCCTCCTGGACCAGGGCACGAACCCACATCCCCCACATCGGCAGGTGGACTCTCAACCACTGAGCCACCAGGGAAGCCCCAGAAATTCTGTACTATCTTTAAAGAAAGTTATCCATGTGGCCTACTTATTTGCTCACGAGTGTTTGGGAGAGGGCTAGGGGGACAGAACAGAGAAGGTTCTGAATAACTGATTAGTGGGCATCCAAAGCAGATGGGCGAGGTGACATCACCTAGAGCAGGAGGACAGCTAAAGGGAGCACTTAATTCTTTTTTTTTTTTTCGTGGGCCTCTCACTGTTGTGGCCTCTCCCGCTGCGGAGCACAGGCTCCAGACACGCAGGCTCAGCGGCCATGGCTCACAGGCCCAGCCGCTCCGCGGCATGTAGGATTTTCCCGGACCGGGGCACGAACTCGTGTCCCCTGCATCGGCAGGCGGACTCTCAACCACTGCGCCACCAGTGAAGCCCTGCACCGTTAATATTTTTAAGGTCACCTTAAATCTATTCTGGCATAAGGGGGGTGGTATACATATATAGGTATGTGTACTCAGAGGCTGGCAAATAAGAGGTCTTTTGAATTCATGAGTGAGTGATTCATGAGGCAATGAAATACCCAGGTTGGAACAGGAGGGGGCATAGATGAGCACGAGAGTTGTGTTCAGGTCACAGAAGGGGACAAACAGAAGCAGGAGACAGTCAGAAAATGAAGCAGGTGTTGGTGTCCAAAGGCTGCTTCAGCTAGCAGCTCATGGCAAAATGGACAAGCAACACTAATGCACCAGTGGAAGCAGGGAACTGAGTCAGTCAAGAATACAGATTTCTGAGCTTCTCTGGTGGCGCAGTGGTTGAGAGTCTGCCTGCCAATGCAGGGGACACGGGTTTGTGCCCCGGTCCGGGAAGATCCCACGTGCCGCGGAGTGGCTGGGCCCGTGAGCCATGGCCACTGAGCCTGCACATCCGGAGCCTGTGCTCCGCAACGGGAGAGGCCACAACAGTGAGAGGCCACAACAGTGAGAGGCCCACATACCACAAAAAAAAAAAAAAAGAATACAGATTAACCCCCGCCCACCCCAAGGTGGCACAAATGCTATAAAAAATAAAAACATGCTAGACTGGTCCAAAGTCCAAGGGCAAGCAAATCTTCAACTCACACATATTTTTTATAAACCCCTAAATTCACAAGCAATTGCCAGGTATAATAATAGTGATTTCTGGGTAAACATTTTCAGAAATATATTTTTGTATAGAAAAAAATTCTTTAATTAAATTAATTTCTTTAATTTTTTAAAGAAAATGCTTCAGCCATCAAATTTGTCAGCAAAATGAAACAAGGAAGCTACATACTAAAATGCCAAAGTTACATGAGCAAAGCCAACCAAAAACAAGCCAAAAAAACCTGATTTTTGTTTTTTAGGGCTGCATTCTGATGTATGTAGGGATGGACTGATGTCCAGGATTTGCTTTAAATTTCTTCAATAGAGACTAAAAGAAGAAAAATGAAAAGGAGAGGACAGGTAGACAAAACAAATGTGGGAAAATGTTCATATGTGTTGAATCTGAGCAATGGGTACATGGGGATTCTTTTTCTATTCTCTGTACTTTTGAATATGTTTGAATGTTTTCATGAAAAAATATGAAGACTTCCAGTTTCAGCTAGAACATGTAAACAGCTTGGAAATTGTCATCCCCTTCCTCACAACAAGAAGAAAGTGAAAACTAACAACTTTTCTTAGATCCGTCAAAAAATTGAAGAGGTAGGGCAAATCTCCATGATGAAAAATGGAGAGAAAGGGGAATAGAGATCCTCAAAGCCAAGCAGGCACTGCTGGAGCCAGAAACTGGTAGGGAACTTAACAGCTATTTTGACGAATGCCTGGAGACTAAGTGTGGACTAGATTGAGAGTGAGAAACCCCTGGGGGTCCAGTCTTAGGGGCTCCACATTTTCATACGTTTTTGACACCAGGAACCCCATCTGGTTCTCACTGTAAAGATCCAAGAAAAATCTCCTGATGTTTCAGGTAGGGAGAGGGGAAATGTAACCATTGTGAAATATGCCCAAGTCATTCTCCATTACAAATGTCTGCCCACTAAGGGCAACTACTCTACCAGAGCCTTATTCGACTTGGGGGTGGGGATGGGGGGAGCATTAGGCAACTCCAGCCCCCTCTAGCCTTCCTGTCTCAAGTCAGGTGAAGGAAAAAAAGTCAAGGAAGTGCTTCTGAAAGTCACAGCCCAGGGTCTCAGGTCCTCCCCTCCCCCACCCCCCAAAAGAACCAAGATGTAATCAAAAGATTATAGAATCCAATACCTCACTACCACTTCAGCAGG
>NW_006798559.1:546441-567552 GCF_000442215.2 Lipotes vexillifer | reverse complement strand
GGACTCCTGTATAATAACAGTGGATTACAATTGAGATAGTTGCAATATACAGACTGTATTTAAGAAGGAGTTCTTGGAGATGGAAGCAACTTAAATGTCCATCAACAGATGAATGAATAAAGAAAATGAGGTATATACATACAATGGAATATACCTATCCATTCTTTATGAAGAAGGAATTCCTGTCATACGCTACAACATGGATAAATCTTGACGACATCATGCTAAGTGAAATAAGCCCATCACAGAAAGACAAATAGTGCCTGATTCAACTTATACGAGGTATCTAAAGCAGTCAGGCTTACAGACACAGAAAGAAAATGGTGGTTGCCAGGGGCTGAGGGGAGTGAGAGGCAGGGAGTAGGCGTTCAGTGGATGTTGGATTTCATTACGGATGGGGAGGTGCTGGGGATCAGCTGCATGGCAATCTGCATGGGGTTGACGGTATTGTACCACATACTTGGAAATTGTTGAGAGGGTGAATTTTATGTTGTGTGGTTTTTTGCCACAATGTTTTAAAAGGCGTTCTCAGAAAACTAAAGACAGCAATGAAGGGGAAAAAAATAAGGTAACTACAGGAAACTGAAGCCTCTGGCACCTACAGCTATAGTATACACTAAACACAGCCCAGCTATGTCTAGCCAGATTAACATAAACCTTTCACATGCAAGCTTAATTATCTCAGTTTCTATCACCGATACATCATGTCTAGTTTTCAACAAAAACTATAAGGCATGCTAAAAGATTTTTTTTTAATACAGTTGAAGAAACAAAGAAAACATCAGATTCAGATATGACACAGATTTTGAAATTATCAGATAGGGAATTTAAAATAACTATGTGTAATATGGTAAGGGTTCTAATGGAAAAAGTAGACAACAGGCAATAACAGATGGTTAATGAAACAGAGAGGTGGAAACTCTAGAAAGAATCAAAAGGAAAAGCTAGAAATGAAAAACACTGTAACAGGGAATTTCCCTGGCAGTCCACTGGTTAGGACTTGTGCTTTCACTGTCAAGGGTGCAGGCTCAATCCATGGTCAGGGAACCAAGATCTCACAAGCCGTGTGGCGCAGCCGAAAAACAGAACAAAACAAAACAAGTAACAGAAATGAAGAGTGCCTTTGATGGGGGACTTCCCTGGTGGCAGACTGGTTAAGAATCCACCTGCCAATGCAGGGTACATGTGTTCAATCCCTGGTCCGCGAAGATCCCATATGCCGTGGAGCAGCTAAGCCCGTGCACCACAACTACTGAAACCCGTGCACAGCAACAAAGATGCAATGCAGCGAAAATTAAATTTTTTTTTAATGTTTAGGATGATAGATTTAAAAAAAGAATGCCTTTGATGGCCATATGAATAGATTGGACATGGCCAAATCAGTGAGCTTGAAGATATGTCAATAGAAACTTCACAAACTGAAATGTAAAGAAAGAAAGAAAAACAAGAACAGAATAGCCAAGTACTGTGGGACAATTTCAAAAGATATAACATATATGTAATGGGAACACCAGAAGAAGAGAGAACAGATTAGAGAAATAACTAAAGTAATAATAACTGAGAGGTTTTCAAAATTAATGACCGCTTAAAACCACAGATCCAGGAAGCTTTGAGAATACCAAACATAATAAATAAAAGGTCTACACCTGGTTATATGTTCAAACTGCAAGACCAAAGGCAACAAGAAAATCTTAAAAGAAGCCAAAGGAGAAAAACAGCTTACCTATAGAAGAATAAGGATAAGAATTACATCCGATTTCTCATCAGAAACCATGTAAACAAGAAAAGAACAGAGTGAAATATTTAGTGTTGAATGAAAAAAACACCTACCTAGATGTCTGTATCCAAAAAACTTACTCCTCACAAGTGAAAGAGAAATAAAGACTTCCCAGACAAAACCTGAATTTGTCATTCATACACCTGCCCTTCATTTTAACAAAAAATATTGTTTTTCAGAGAGAAGAAAAATGATAAAAATCAGAAAATCAGATCTACATAAAGAAGTGTTAGAAAGTAATGCAACACTGTAAATCAACTATACTCCAATAAAATTTTTTTAATAAAATAAAATAAAAAAGAAGTGTTAGAGAAGGAATAAATAAAGGTTTAAAAATCTTTTTTCTAACTCTTAACTGATCTAATTGATAATTGTTCAAAGTTATGATAGCAGCAATGTATTTGGCAATTATAGCATCTGGGTAAATGAAATTAATGACAGCAATCTTACAAGGGACAAGTGGGAGGAATTGGGAATGCTCTATTACAAGGTACCTGCACTACTTGTGATACTCATGAAGTGGTATAATCTTATTTTAAAATACATCTAGTTCATTGGAAATGTATACAGCAAACACTAGGATAACTACTGAAAAAGAAATATACTTGATATGCTGAGAGGAGAAAAATAAAATTTAGAAAATACTCAACTAAAACCAGAAAAGGCAGGAAAAGCAGGGAAGATAAAAAAGAAATAAAGAAAAGCAGGAACTCGAACAGATACATATATAAGGAAGTTCATAGCAGCATTATTCACAATAGCCAAAAGTGGAAACAACTTTTATCAAAACAATAAATGTCCATCCATCAACAGAAGAATGGATAAACAAAATACGGTATATCAATACAATGGATTATTATTCAGTCCTAAAAAGGAATGAAATTCTGGGCTTCCCTGGTGGTGCAGTGGTTGAGAGTCCGCCTGCCGATGCAGGGGACATGGGCTCGTGCCGCAGTCTGGGAAGATCCCACATGCCGCAGAGTGGCTGGGCCCGTGAGCCATGGCTGCTGAGCCTGCACATCCAGAGCCTGTGCTCTGCAACAGGAGAGGCCACAACAGTGAGAGGCCTGCGAACCGCCAAAAAAAAAAAAAAAAAAAAAGGAATGAAATTCTGATGCATGCTACAACATAGATGAAGCTCAAAAACATTATGCTAAGTGAACTAAGCCAGACACAAAAAGACAAATATTGTATGATTCCATTTATATAAGGTAACTAGAATAGGCAAATTCATAGAGACAGAAAGTAAAATAGAGATTACCAGGGGCTAGGATGAGAGGGGGATGGGGAGTTATTTTTTAATGAGTACAGATTTTCTGTTTGCAGTGGTGAACAGTTCTGGAAATAGATAATGGTGATGGTTATACAACATTGTGAGTGTACTTAATGCCAACTAATCATACACTTAAAAATGGTTAAAATGGTAAATTTTATGTTATGTATACTTTACCACAATAAAAAATAAATTTAGAGCAATTGCCATGAATAGAAAACAGTTACAAGTATGGTAGATATTAATATCACTGTCAATAATCAGTGTAAATGTGAATGGTAAAAATACACCAATTAAAAAGCAGAGACTGGGCTTCCCTGGTGGTGCAGTGGTTGAGAGTCTGCCTGCCCATGCAGGGGACACGGGTTTGTGCCCCGGTCTGGGAAGATTCCACATGCTGTGGAGCGGCTGGGCCCGTGAGCCATGGCCGCTGAGCCTGTGTGTCCGGAGCCTGTGCTCCGCAGCAGGAGAGGCCACAACAGTGAGAGGCCTGCATACCGCAAAAAAAAAAAAAAAAAACAGAGACTGTCAGAGTAGATTTTAAAAGAGACCCAATTATATGCTGTATAGAAGAAATCCACTTGAAATATGAAGATACAGAGTAAAAGGATGGAGAAAAACATACATACAAAACCCAATCAAAAGAAAGCTAGAATAAGTTATATTAATTTGACCAAGCAGACTTCATAACAAGGAAAATATCAGAGATAAAGAGGGCATTATGTAATGATAAAGAGGTCAATTCTCCAAGAGGATGTAACAATCCTTGACCTGTATGCACTTAACAGCAGAGTGTTAAAATACATGAGACAAAAACTGATGGAACTGCAATGAGAAATAGACAAATTCACTCTTTTAGTTAGAGACTTCAGCATCTGTCAGTAGTTGACAGAACCATCTGGCAGAAAATCATAAGGATATGGGACTTCCCTGGTGGTCCAGTGGTAAAGAATCTGCCTTACAATGCAGAGGACACGAGTTCAATCCCTGGTCAGGGAACTAAGATCCCACATGCCAAGGGGCAGGGGGCAACTAAGCCCGTGTGCCACAAGTACTGACCTCGTGCACCTCAACTAGAGAGAAAACCTGCCTGCCACAACTAGAGAGAAGCCGGCGCACCACAATGAAGAGCCCATGTGGCAATGAAAGATCCCGCTTGCCTCAATGAAGATCCCACACGCCACAACTCAGACCCTGAAGCAGCCAAAACTAAATTAAATAAATAAATAATAAATTAATTAATTTTAAAAAAAAAAGAAAATCAAAAGGATATATTTGACCTGAACAGCACGATCAGTCAACTGGATCTAACTGACATTTATAGAACAGTTCATCCAACAATAGAACACACATTCTTTTCAGACTCACATGTAACATTCACCAAGTTAGACCATATCTGGGCCATAAGACATTCCTCAATAGATTTAAAAGAATTTAAATTATACAAAGTATGCTATCAAACCATGGTGGAATCAAACTAGAAATCAGTAACAGAAAAATTGCTGGAAAATCCCCACATATTTGGAGATTAAACAGCACATTTCTAAATAACACAAGTCAAAGAAGAAGTCACAAGAGAAATTTTTAAATATTTTGAACTAAATGAAAATGAAAATACAACTTATCAAAATTTGTGGGATGCAATGAAAGCAGTGCTTAAAGGGAAATTTATAGCATTGAATGCATACAATAGAAAAGAAGAAGATCTAAGAATAAACAATCTAAGCTTCATATTATGAATCTAGAGAAAGAAGAGCAGTATAAGCCTAAAGCAAAGAGAAGAAAAGAAATAATAAAAATTCAAGCAGAAATCAATGAAACTGAAAACAGGAAATCAATAGAGAAACATCAATAAGCCAAAAGCTCTTTCTTTGCAAAGACCAATAAATGGATAAAACTCTAGCCAGGCTAAGCAAGAAAAAAGAGAAAAGACACAGATGACTAATAATAGAAATAAAAGAAGGGTCATCACTACTGATCCCAAAGACACTGTAAGGATAATAAAGGAATATAATGAACAACTCTATACCCACAAATTTGATAACTTAGATGAAAATGGACCAGTTCCTTGAAAGACACAAACTACCAAAATCCACACAAGGAGAAATAGATAATCCAAATAGGTTTACACCTATTAAAGAAACTGAATCAATAATTAATAATGTCCCCAAAGGGTTTCCCTGGTGGCGCAGTGGTTGAGGATCCACCTGCCAATGCAGGGGACACGGGTTCGAGCCCTGGTCTGGGAAGATCCCACATGCCGCGGAGCAACTGGGCCCGAGAGCCACAATTACTGAGCCTGCGCGTCTGGAGTCTGTGCTCCGCAACAAGAGAGGCCACGATAGTGAGTGGCCTGCACACCGCAATGAAGAGTGGCCCCCACTTGCCACAACTAGAGAAAGCTCTTGCACAGAAACGAAGACCCAACACAGCCATAAATAAATAAATAAAGCAAACTGTCAACAAGTAAAAATAAATAAACACTATAGAAAAAAAATAAATAAATAACGTCCCCAAAAAGAAAGTACCAAACTGAGATAGTTTCATTGGTGAAGGCTTCCAAACATTTTTTGAAATAATACCAATTCTCTACAGTCTCTTCCAGAAAATAGAAGCAGAGAGGACACTTCTGATCTATGTTTTCTTAGACTTGGTATTTATCTATTTGTCATCCATTAGTCATAGGCAAAGTTATTTACACCTCCCCTTCAATCCAGAGCCCTTACCCTTTAACTAACTCACAAATAAAGGCAATATTTCTCCTGCCCTAAATCAATCCAGGGTCAAGTACCAGACAACTAGGAACAGCCCTGATGTCTCAAAGCCCACCAGAAGTATTCAAACTAGCCAGTCCTAAGCTGTTTCCCTTACCTGCCTTGCCTTTTCCATGGAAAACACAATAAAGACTCTGCCCCAGACTTTCTTGCTCCCTCTGCCTCCTGACCAACCTTGGTGCTTCCTCATATGCCCCTGCCTGTAGTGGCATGCCCTCCTTCTCTTACGAAATGTAAGTAATAAATTATTCTTTCAAAAGTGGTTGTCTTTGTGTCTGTCACCTTACCATACCTGATTAAAACAAATCCTGAGAACACATTTTAGAACAACTTCCTAACTCATTGAATGACGCCAGGCTTACCCTATCACCAAAATCAGATAAAGATATTATAGGAAAGGACAACTACAAATCAATATCTCTCATGAACATAGATGCAATAATCCTCATCAAAACATTAGCAAATCTTGGGCTTCCCTGGTGGCACAGTGGTTGAGAGTCCGCCTGCCGATGCAGGGGACACGGGTTCGTGCCCCAGTCCGGGAAGATCCCACATGCCGCGGAGTGGCTAGGCCCGTGAGCCATGGCCACTAAGCCTGCACGTCCAGAGCCTGTGCTCTGCAACGGAAGAGGCCACAACAGTGAGAGGCCCACATACCGCAAAAAAAAAAAAGAAAACAAACAAACAAAAAAAAAAACATTAGCAAATCCAATCAAACAATGCTTAAAAAGAATTATACGCCGTGACTAAGTGGGATTTATTCCAGGTATGCAAGGCTGATTCAACATTCAAAATCAACTTATGTAATCTAACATATCAACAAGATAAAGAAGAAAAATCTTATGATCATATTGATGGATGCAGAAAGTGCATTTGACAAAATCCAACGATTCATAATAAATGAACACCCAATCAGCAGACTAGGATTAGAGGGGAACTTCCTCAAGTTGATAAAGAATATCTACAAAAAACGTACAGCTAACATCATACATAATGGTGAAAAACTAGATGCTTTCCCCCTAAAATCAAAAACAAGGAAAAGATATCTGCTCTCATCAATCTTATTGAACATAATACTGGAGGTCCTAGCTTGTGCAATAAAATAAGAAAAAGAGGGGGAAGGGTATATGAATTGGGAAGGAAAATATAAAACTATCTTTGCTTACAAATGACTTGAATGTTTAGGTGCCTAAAGAATCAATAACAACAAAAAATTCCTGGAACTAATAAGCATTATAGTAAGGTTTCAGGATAAAAGGTAAATATACAAAAGTCTATTACTTTCCTACATACTACCACAAACCATTGGAATTTGAAATTAAAAACACAATACTAGGGCTTCCCTGGTGGCGCAGTGGTTGAGAGTCCACCTGCCGATGCAGGGGACACGGATTCGTGCCCCGGTCCGGGAAGATCCCACATGCCGCGGAGCGGCTGGTTCCGTGAGCCATGGCCGCTGAGCCTGCGCGTCCGGAGCCTGTGCTCTGCAACGGGAGAGGCCACAACAGTGAGAGGCCCGCGTACCGCAAAAAATATATATATATACTATTTGCATTAGCACCCCCAAAAGATAAATATTAATACTTAGGAAGATGTCTAACAAAATATGCACAGGATCCATTTGAGGAAAACTATAAAACTCTAATTAAAGAAATCAAAGAAGAGCTGAATAAATGGAGAGAGACGTTCATGGATAACATTTAATATTGTTAAAGTGTCAATTCTTCCCAAATTGATCTGTAGATTCAAGGCAATCCTAATCAAAATCCTAGCAAGTTGTTTTGTGGATATCTACAAACTGATTCAGAAGTTTATATGGAAAAGGCAAAAGACTCAGCATAGTCAACACAATACTAAGGAGGAAGAAGAAAGTCAGAGGACTGACACTATCCGACTTCGAGACTTACCGTAAAGCTTCAGTTCTCAAGGCAGTGTGTGGTATTGGCAAAAGAACAGGCAAATAGACCAATGGAACAGAACTGAGAACCCAGAAATAGACCCTCACAAATATAGTCATCTGACAAAGGAGCAAAGCAGTTCAGTGGAGAAAAGACAGTCTTTTCAACAAATGGTACTAGAATTAATAGACATGCATATATAAAAATAATAATAATCTAGACACAGACCTTACACCTTTCACAAAAATTAACTCAAAATGTATAATAGATCTAAAGGTAAAATGCAAAACTATAAAACTTCTAGAAAATAACGTAGGAGAAAACCTAGATGATCTTGGAAACAGTGACGACTTTCTAGATACAACACCGAAAGCACAACACATGAAAGGAATAAAATGATAAGTTGGACTTCATTAATGTTAAAATATTCTGCTCTGTGAAAGGCACTGTCAAGAGAATGAAAGATAAGCCACAGACTAGAAGAATATAATTTGTAAAACACATATCTAATAAAGGACTTGTATTCAAATATACCAAAAATCTTTGAAAATCAACAGTAAGAAAACATCCCATTAGAAATTGGGCAAAAGATCTAAACATACTGCATCAAAGAAGGTATACAGTTGGCAAATAAACATATGAAAAGATGTTGAACATCATATGTCATTAGGGAACTTCAAATTTAAACAACACTGAGAGAGCACCACACATGTATGAGAATGACTAAAAAAAATTTTAATAAGAAATAAACCTGGCAATATCAAATGCTGGTGAGGCTATGGAGCAACAGGAACTCTCACTGATTGCTGGTAGGAATGCAAAATGGTACAGCCACATTGGAAAAGAGTTTGGCAGTTTCTTATAAAACTAAACATAGTCTCACCAGGGAATTCAGCAATCACAGTCCTAGGTATTCACTCAGTTGAGTTGAAAACTTCTCTGTATGAAAAAAGCTGCACATAAATGTTTATGGTAGTTTTATTTATAATTGCCAAAAACTTGGAAGCAATCAATGGAATATTATCAAGTGATAAAAAGAAGTGAGCTATCAAGTCATGGAGGAATCTGAAATGCATATTACTAAATGAAGGAAGCCAATCTGAAAAAGCTATATGATTCCAACTATCTGACATTCTCGAAAAGGCAAAACTATTAGAAGTGGTAAAAAGATCAGTGGTTGCTGGGGGCTGGGAGGTAGGGGATGAAAAAGTTAAGCACAGGAGTTTTTAGGGTGGTGAAACTATTCTATATGATGCTTTAAGGGTAGATACAAGACATTATGTATTTATCAAAACCCATAGAACTATAGACACAAAGAGAAAACCTTAATGTAAACTAGAGACTTTAGCTAATAATAATGTATCAAAAATATTGGCTCTTTAATTGTAGCAAATGCATCACACTAATGCAAGATGTTAGTAATAGGAGAAGCTGTGTAGGAAGTTGGTCTTGTGGGAACTCTCTTTACTATCTGCTCACTTTTTTCTGTAAATATAAAACTGTTCTAAAACTGATCTGTTAATTTTATTTTTTTTAAATATTCATTTATTTATTTGGCTGCTCCGGGTCTTAGTTGCAGCACGTGAGATCTTCATTGCCGCTGTTGCGGTGTGCAGGATCTTTAGTTGCGGCATGTGGGCTCTTAGTTGTGGCATGCAGGATCTAGTTCCCTGACCAGGAATCAAACCTGGGCCCCCTGCATTGGGAGTGTGGAGTCTTAACCGCTGGACCACCAGGGAAGACCCTAATTTAAAAAAATATATGAAGCTTTTATTGATAGATAGCATTGCAATATAAGTGAGCACAAATGTTTTTGCCTGTGATTTCCTGCTACCCCATGATCCTCCCTATCTGGGAAGCTAGAATAAGAGTCTCCCCCTTCCACTGGTTAATGGCAGGGCTATTATAGAGGAATGAAGAAGAAAAGAGTCTGAGTCTTGGCTTTAAGGTTTCAAAACTCCAAAGATGATTTAGAAGACTATTCTATCCATTAGGTAAGGTTTTCCCATGAAGGAGGAGGGAAGAAATGTGCTGGAGTGAGAGAGAAGAGGTGAAGGGGAAGAAGGAGGGTGAAAAAGACCTGAGAAGCTCCACATCTCCATCCAGATAGCTTTAACAGAACATCATAGACTGAGGGGCTTAAACAACAAACACTGTTTCTCATGCTTCTAGAAGCTGGGAAGTCCAAAATCAAGGTGCTGGCAGATTCCATGTCTGATGAGGGCCCTCTTCCTGGATTGCAGATGGTAGTCTTCTCCTTATGTCCTCACGTGGCCTCTTGCTGTGTGCACAAGGAGAGGGAAAGATCTCATGTCTCCTTCTCTTTTATAAGGACACTAATCCCATCATGAGGGCCCCACCCTCATGACTTCATCAAACTCTAATTACCTCCCAACGACCCACATCCAAATACCATCACATGGGAGTTAAGGATTCAACATATGAATTTGAGGGGTACACAAGCGTTCAGCCTATAGTAGTCCCCCAAGCTACAGGAGAGGCCAAGAAGAGGGAATAGTGAGAGAAACCCAGAAAGGCATGGGTGATGGTCCGGGGGCAAAGAGGCCTACCCTTCCCTTCCTGGGGAGGGAGGGCCTCTGGGGCTCCCTCGTGGGAAGAGGGAAGAGGCCCAAGACAGCTTCGGGACCCTGACTTCCCAGGCTGGAGCCTGAGGAAGCATGGCCAAATTTCTCCCTCGCAGGAGCTGTGAAAGAAACAGAACTGTGGGGACCCTCAGTCAGGAGAAGCAATGACACAGCAGTGACCTTGATGGACCAGAAGGACAGCGTCCACCACAGTGGACACCAGCCTGACAGACAACAGAAAGGATGGACTCCCTGCTCATCCCAAATCCCCACCTGATGCTGTGATCCCCTCCACGTTCCTCAAAAAATCAGACTAACAATTAATCGAGGAAACTGACTGAAAAATAGAAGTTAGGTTGAGTTCTTTAAGTACAGAAAATTACATGTCTTACGCACCTGAGTTTGTGGGTTAGGATTCACTCACACAAAGACTAGATAAACCTTCCTTGCTTCAGCCTCCAGGGTAAAGACGCTCTCTCTCATTTACTGCTCTTTTACCACTCTTTTCTCATCAAAGGCAGCCATCATAACTTTCAAAGAATGCCTTAAAGAAGAAAAAAAAATTTTTTTCAAACACAGCATGCTTTCTCCCTTAAAACAGGGTATGTAGCAACACATTCAGAGGTGCATGTTAAACCAGCATCTGAAATGCCTTCCTGGATAACACAATCTACCCAGGAGCAGCAGTTCTTCCAAATGACATTTCTGATATGCAAATAGAGTGGAGAAGCAAAATTAGTTAAATAATTTTGCTGCCTTTGGTAACAAGGATGATCTGAACAGATTGCTACCATACACAGAAGCTTCTCAGTGTGGACAGCTCTACCTACCCTCCATCCCACCTGATCCCATGCCCATTCCAAACCTCCCTTTCACACCTGGTACTTGAAATGTGACTTAATTATCTTTTCTTACCCTGTATACAGCTCTGATTGGATGATTATATAATAATTGTATATATTTACATATCATTATATGTATAGATAATGATTATATATTATCTATATATGTGTGTAATAATTATGTTTACTGCCTTTTTAGAGGATGGAAAGACATAGAAACGTGAGATACAGGGCTAAACCCTTTAATGTAATGGAGAATGGTTAATTTTTATTGGATGATTACTATGTACTAGGTTTTCCATTTATTAACCCTTTTTGTGCTCACAATCCTATGAGAGAGGTGCCATTATCATCCCAATTTTTTAAGTTAAGGACCATGAGGCACAGAGAGGTTAAGCAATGTGTTAAGCAAGGCCACACACACAGGAATCCAACACCAGAGGCCATGCTGGTAAGGACTGTGGTTTACTGCCTCCCATCATGTGAGTCTCATTTAATGACATTTACATACATTATTTACTCTTACTGTAGTACTACGAGTTAGACGTCATCCCCAATTTTCTAATGAGAAAACCGTGACCCAGAAAGTTTAAGTGATTTTCCCCGCAAGACACCCACATATTAAGTGGTAGAAGTGGAATTCCATTCTCAGAGAATTTTCCATCACACCAGTAGAATGCAAGGTCAGTGAGGGCAGAGATTTTTCACTTTTGCTCATTACTGTTTCCCCAGCACCGAGAACATTGACTAGCACGTAGCAGGTACTCAATATATATGTGTTAAATAAATGAAGGCTTCCACTGCTATAAATGCCGAGATAAGCAACAATTATTGTCAGGAGGTTAGAATCACGTATCCATGCAGACAGCCTTGGTTTCATTGTGCAAGATTCAGGGATATCCCAGCTGTTTGCAACTCAGACTCTTCAATTTACATATGAGGGGAAAGTTATATGATATACATCTACTCATCTAACCTTCGTCTTTTTCCAGAAAGGGTTTAAGGAAGTTTACAGGCTTATAACCAAAGAGAGATGAAAACTGAGGCAAAAATATGATGGAGACAAAGTAAAGCCAAGAATGGGGCTCAATAATTCGGAGCTTAAGGAACTCAGTGCTTGCTAGGTGGGCCTTATATTATGCTCCAGGCTTCCTAGCAGCCTGTGCGAAAGGAATATCTGATTAGTTACACAATCCACAATGTCTGTGAGATGAAGGCAAACTCCTGGATCTGAAGAAGTATGACTGTTCTTAGTCCTAAAATCAGAAAAACCTCTATATTGGAATTTCTCATGAAGGTGACTTGTGTGCGTTTTATTAGAAACTCAAAAAGTGAAACCAGAGGAGGAAGGTCCCAGGGTAAGAATTTAACTGAGACTTTACATAGTGTAACAGAGCTTATAACTCAGTACACTGGATTACATGCTAAGAAACAAGTCCCTACTCATTGTCAGAGTGATATGCCATTGTGTGATAGACCTTACAGTTTTCTAGTTTACTTTGCTGAGGACACACCAGTAAGCCCGCATAGAAGGGATGTTCCTAGTGGAACTCCACTGGCCCCTCTCAGATCCATGGGGATGCACTGGTGACTATTCCCTTAGCTGCACTAAGACATGACCAACATTAATTCTCTTCAGTTGTTTAGTTACTCCAATCTTTCAGTTAAGTCTCTTCTAGACATACGGAATTACAAAGTGATCATGGTGGTCGTGGTGGTGGTGGTGATGGTGGTGATGGTGGGGTTGGGGTTGGTGTTGGTAGTGATATTGGTAATAGTAATGGTGTTGGTGGGGGTAGTGCTGGTGATAGTGATGGTGGTGATGCAGGTAATGGCAGGGGTGGTGGTGATGCTAGGAGTGATGGTGGAGATTATGGCGATGGTGATGGTGGTTTGGAGAATACAGGGAATGGGCAGTAAAGCTAAAGCAAATGTAGCCTGCTGCCACATTTCTACAAAGTTGGAAGAAAACACAAACCACAAAGGAGACTAATCCTAGGATTTCCAGGCACTGACCAGCAGCCACAGGAGAAGCACAAATGTGACCTACCTCTTTTGCAAGGCAGTACCTTCTGGAAGGACCAGGATTCTCCTCAGAAAATAGCTTTACATTCCTGTAAGTGCACAGGCAAAAGAGACCTCAAAGTTCTACTCTAAATGACCTGGCCAGGGACTTCCCTGGTGGTCCAGTGGTTAAGAATTCGCCTTCTGGGCAGAAGACCTAAATAGACGTTTCTCCAAAGAAGATATACAGACTGCCAACAAACACATGAAAAAATGCTCAACATCATTAATCGTTAGAGAAATGCAAATCAAAACTGCAATGAGATATCATCTCACACCAGTCAGAATGGCCATCATCAAAAAATCTAGAAACAATAAATGCTGGAGAGGGTGTGGAGAAAAGGGAACCCTCTTGCACTGTTGGTGGGAATGTAAATTGATACAGCCACTATGGAGAACAGTATGGAGGTTCCTTAAAAAACTAGAACTACCATACGACCCAGCAATCCCACTAGTGGGCATATACCCTGAGAAAACCATAATTCAAAAAGAGTCATGTACCAAAATGTTCATTGCAGCTCTATTTACAATAGCCCGGAGATGGAAACAACCTAAGTGTCCATCATCGGTTGAATGGATTAAGAAGATGTGGCACATATATGCAATGGAATATTACTCAGCCATAAAAAGAAACAGAATTGAGCTATTTGTAATGAGGTGGATAGACCTAGAGTCCGTCATACAGAGTGAAGTAAGTCAGAAAGAGAAAGACAAATACCATATGCTAACACATATATATGGAACTTAAGAAAAAAAATGCCATGAAGAACCTAAGGGTAAGACAGGAATAAAGACACAGACCTACTAAAGAATGGACTTGAGGATATGGGGAGGGTGAAGGGTAAGCTGTGACAAAGCGAGAGAGAGGCATGGACATATATACACTACCAAACATAAGGTAGATAGCTAGTGGGAAGCAGCCGCATAGCACAGGGAGGTCAGCTCGGTGCTTTGTGACCACCTGGAGGGGTGGGATAGGGAGGGTGGGAGGGAGGGAGATGCAAGAGGGAAGAGATATGGGAACATATATATATGTATAACTGACTCACTCTGTTATAAAAAAAAAAAAAAAAGACTTCGCCTTCCAATGCAGGGGGTGCAGGTTCGATCCCTCGTCAGGGAGCTAAGATCCCACGTGCCTCCCAGCCAAAAAACCAAAACATGAAACAGAAGCAATATTGTAACAAATTCAATAAAGACTTTAAAAATGAAAAAAATTAAATAAATGTCCTGGCCAAAATGGTTTTCTTCAAAAATGTATAAAGGAAGCTGAAATCTGACACCTGACTTGGCCAAAATAAACACTCATTCAGTCACGCAGAGAACCATTGCCCAGCTTTGAGCAATGCTGCCTCCTAGTGCCCCTCTGCACCCATGAGGTGTTTGCAAAACTGCAAGATGGCATGGAAGGGTGACTTGATTGTTTAGGTCAGTGGTAGGCAACCTTTTCCCATCAAGGGACAGACAGCAGATAGGCTCTGCCGGCCATATGATCTCTGTCGCAACTACTCACCTCTACTGCTATAGGGCAAAAGCAGCCACAGACAATACGTAAAGAAACAAGTGTGGCTATGTTCCCATAAAACGGTATTTACAAACGCTGATATTTAAATTACATACAATTTTCACAGTTCCTGCAATATTATTCTTCCTTTGATGTTTTTCAACCATTTAAAAATGTAAAAACCATTTCAGCCTTGCAGGTCCTATAAAAACAGGTGACAGACTGGATTTGGCCAACAAGCCATAGTATGCCAATCCCTGGATTAGAATGCCAGTTTTTAAACCAGTCAAGAGCTGGGGAACATCTACCAGAAACCACAGATTGAGTTTTAGATTCATTGAACTGTGGGGCCTTCTTTCTGATGACAGTTCTGCCAGCTGGGACCCCTTCTACCTATTTCAGTGTGACAGAGCCATCTCTTCATCTGTGACAGAAAGCTGGTCTTTCTGTCCTCTGCAGCAGAGGCTGAGCTTCCATCCCAATGCTGGCCCAGATCATTAGGAAGAATGTTATAAAGAAGGGAAAACAGGGAGGGTAGAAAACAGTTCCCAGGCCACCCCACCCCCCGGAGGCTCTAACTGCTTTGCTTCTATTGCTGCTGGCTGTCCTGGTGGTGCTACTTTTTTTGTTTTGTTTTGGTTTTGGTTTTTTTTTTGCTGTGTTGGGTCTTCGTTTCTGTGCGAGGGCTTTCTCTAGTTGTGGCAAGCAGAGGCCACTCTTCATCGTGGTGCACGGGCCTCTCACTATCACGGCCTCTCTTGTTGCGGAGCACAGGCTCCAGGCGTGCAGGCTCAGTAGTTGTGGCTCACGGGCTTAGTTGCTCCACGGCATGTGGGATCTTCACAGACCAGGGCTCGAACCCGTGTGCCCTGCATTAGCAGGCAGACTCTCAACCACTGCACCACCAGGGGCTTCCCAGCTTTGAGCAATGCTGAGGCTTCCCGCTACTTTGTGGGCAGAGGAAGGAACCAAGTTCTAACTTCTGGGGGGCAGACCTGGGGAAGGCACTGCTCTACAGGATAGGAGTGGAAGCCACAAAAACGCCAGCCCCTAGCCTTGATTTTTCATTCTTTCTCTAATGCCTGTTATCATATTCTTAACAATTGTCGTGTCAACGTATAACATTAAAGGGACTTCCCTAGTGGTCCAGTGGCTAAGGCACTGCACTCCCAATGCAGGGGACATGGGTTCAACCCCTGATCAGGGAGCTAGATCCCATATGCCGCAACAAGGAATTTGCATGCCACAACTGAAAATCCCACGTGACACCACTAAGACCCGGAGCAGCCAAATAAATAAATACATTTTTAAAAATATATATATAACATTAAAAATATAACAAAAAGTCATCACCATTGGTGGGGAGCACCCTAGCTAGAGCCTTAGCTTTGCTTCTGTAGTTCCTGCCACAGAGTCAAAGGCGGTAGAAATATCAATAAAAGCTTTAAATTGGGTGGTGGTTCCAAGTTCAGGGTCTAGAGTCAGATAGGCCTGCTAGTTACTAGCTCTGAGATCTCAGTCAACTCACTTGAAACTGCAGTCTGTACTCCACTGCCATGGCTACTGAGAATAGTCCCTACTTGTCCACCATCTTTGGGTCAGTCCTTCCACATTTTTCTACCTGGGGGAAGCTCTGCATTGGCTGAGCCTATCACATGGCAGCACCCCAGTTGCCGGGGGCAAAGCATCTGGCCACCTTTCAGCTTCTACCTTGCTTCCTATCAAAGTATGTACATTGGGAGATGCTCCCCAAATAGGAAGGAATACAACTAAAAATGACACTTCACTGAATTAATTACATTGTAGAATTATTGTAGAATAATACTAAGAACATAGAAAAAATGCCATTTATTGGTAGGTCAAATTTTAAAAGATTACAAAGTGAATGTATACAGTATGATTTTATATATATGTATATATATGTTAATGGAAAAATTAAGACCAAAAAGTTAAAAGTGGGTACCTCCAGTAGGATGATAGGATTAGGGGTGGCTTTTATTTTCTCATTTGTGGTTTTCTCTTTATCCCAAATGTTTACAAAAGTAAATAGAATACCCACTAAGCTGGCTATAATCAAAAAACAGATAATAACAAGCATTGATAAGGATGTGTAATGGTGCAGTCACTTTAGAAAATAGTCTAGCAGCTCCTCAAAAGGTTAAATATAGAGTGACCATAATACCCAGCAACCCCACCCCCAGGTATATTCCCTAGAGAAAAAGAAATATATGTCCACATATAAACTCGTACACAATGAATGGATAAACAAAATGTGGCATACACATACAATGGAATATTATTCAGCCTTAAAAATGAATGAAGTTCTGATACATGCTACAACATGAGTGAAGCTTGAAGACATTACACTAAATAAAATGTCAGTCACCAAAGAATAAATATCGTATGATTCTATTTACTGATTCTATTTATTTATTTATTTGTACTAAGAATAGGCAAATTCACAGAGACAGAAAGTAGAATGATGGTTGCCAAGGGCTGGGGGGAGGGAAGAATGGGGAGTTATTGTTTAATGGGTAGAGTTTCAATTGGGGAAGATAAAGTTCTGGACGTAGGTAGTGATAGTGGTTGTATAACAGTGTGAAAGTACATCATGCTCCTGAACTGTACACTTAGAAATTACTAAAATGGCAAATTTTATGTTTATGTCTATTTTACCATAATTTTAAAAATAATTACCAAAAGTTTTAAAAAGAAGTGGAAATGAAACAAATATAGTTCTATAAATGTAAGCAAATTATTTTATACACTTAATAAAGTATTCTACAATAATTTTATAATGGTTAATATGGTAACATTTTTTTTTTTTTGGCCGGACGGCTTATGGGATCTTAGTTCCCTGACCAGGGATTGAACCCGGGCCTTCAGCAGTGAAAGTACAGAGTCCTAACCACTGGACCACCAGGGAATTCCCTGGTAAATTTTATATTATTCATATTTTACCACAATAAAAAAATGTGTACATGAATATTCACAGTAGTCAAAAAGTAGAAACAGGGACTTCCCTGGTAGTGCAGTAGTTAAGAATCTGCCTGCTAATGCAGGGGACATGGGTTCAATCCCTGGTCTGGGAAGATTCCACATGCCGCAGAGCAACTAAGCCCATGTGCCACAACTACTGAAGCCTGCGCATTATAGGGCCCACATGCCACAACTACTGAGCCCACATGCTGCAACTACTGAAGCCCACGCGCCTAGAGCCTGTGCTCCGCAACAAGAGAAGCCACCGCAATGAGAAGCCCGCACACCGCAACAAAGAGTAGCCCCTGCTTGCCGCAACTACAGAAAGCCCGTGTGCAGAAACGAAGACCCCACTGCAGCCAAAAATAAATTAAATTATTTTTAAAAAAAGTAGAAACAAACCAAATGTCCATCAACTGATGAATAGATAAAATGTAATATATCTGTACAATGAACTGTTATTTAGCAATAAAAAGGAACAGAGTACTGATACATGCTAAAACATTGGTGAACCTTGAAGACATTATGTTAAGTGAAAGGACAGACACAAAGGCTATATATGGCATAATTCCATTTATATGAAATGATAGAATACACAAGTCCATAGAAAATGAAAGCGGTGCCTGGGGTTGGGGAACATTTCTCCTGGGGAATAAATGTGTAGTTGCTGCTGGCTGGGTTTCTTTTGGGGATGGTGAAAATGTTCTGATTGTAGTGGTGGTTGCACAACTCTGTGAATGCATTAAAAGCCACGAGTTATACAATCTAAACGGGTGAATTGGAGCATATGTGAAGTCTGTCTCAACACAGCTGTTACCACAAGCAGTTAATGGGGGGAAAAGTAAACTATAAAGGCATAAGCAATTTTAAATTTTAAATGCTAGATGGTAGAGACACAGATTAAATAGTAAAAACAACCAAAACAAATGTTAAAACTATTCAAATCCAGGGCTGACCTCTCCTTGAGACACCATATTCCTCAAACAGTCTTTGGGTCCACAGGGCCTGGGGGGCTTGTCTGGTACAAGGTTGCTATGGTCTGAGTGTTTGTGTCCCTCCAAAATTCATATGTTGAAATCCTAACCCCCAAGGTGATGGTATTAGCAGGTGGGGGCGTTTGGGAGGTCATTGGGTTATGAGGGTGGTGCCTTCATGAATGGAATTAGTGCCTTATAAAAGAAACCCCACAGAGCACCCTAGCCCCTTTCAATGTCAGGACACTGAGAGAAGACAGCCGTCTATGAACCAGGAAGCATGCCCTCAATAGACACTGAATCTGCTGGCTCCAGGAACTTGTACTTTGCAGCCTCCAGAATGGTGAGAGATAAGTTTCTGTGGTTTATAAGCTACCCAGTCTGTGGTAGTTTGTTCTAGCAGCCTGTAAGGACCAAGCCATGCAACCATCCTAAGGCAGTCCCGGACTGAAGACTTCCTGCTGAGGGGTGCCTGAGAAAGCCAGCAGCTACAGCTGCTTTCCTAGGGCAGAGCATGTGCTCAGGAGGCCTATGCTGGATTGGGACACTCGTAATGTTTCAAAGATGCATGAAATTTCATATCAAAGTCTCATGTGCCTCCACGCCTCAAAAAAAAAAATCCCATGTACCTATATGGGCTGGACCAGGGTAGCAACTGCCTCCTGTATAAGGCACGGATCTCATGGCTTCTACAGCACCCCACTCCTACCTGACTCCCGGTAGGTACTCACACTTGCTTTACCTGCCTGGTCCCTAAGGTACACCCCTTTCTAAGGGCAATGAGGGAGTCAGCTCATCAACTCACCTCTTTGGTTTGAGGGGGTAGGGGGATCACCCTGTGGCTGTTTTTTGCCTTTAAAAAATGTTCTGCAATTGTTGGCTAAATTTAAAATGTGAATCAGAAAAGAAAAGGCTTGGTGGCGAGAAAGGCAAGGGACAAAATCCCTCCCTGGGGGGAAAACAAGTCTAGATTTAGAAATTACCAGGAGCTGGGTTCCTTGAGCCACCTTGGCCTTGAACATCCTACAAAAGAAGGACATCAGTGAGGATTTAAGAGGTACTTGAGACCCCGCCCTTGTGGTGGCCTTTACACTTTGGTTTCAGTTTTCAGCACGTGGCTTTGAAGGGGACTTTCCCTATCAGAGCAGGAAGCGTTGACAACGGGAACAGCCCCACAGCAAGAAGCAAACTGAGCTGAATTCAAACAGCTACAACTGGTGAGCTATAAGCTTGAGATGCTGGATTGTCACACAGCTGCCAGCAGCTGGAACCAGCCAGGGGACCGTCAGATCGGAGACTTGGGACCTGACACAGACCAAACCCTGAGGCTTGTGAAAGCACAGAGCCTTTCTTAGGAGGTGGAAAAGGAAATGAAAGCTAACATTAGGTTGAGCAGCTACTGGCAACACTGAAAGTTCAGGTCAAGTCCACGTGAAGAAAGATGCCCCAGGTGGCCTTTCTGATGCAGGATAAAGGGATCATCTCGATGAACCTCAGCCAGGGACACCGTCCCAGAGACACAAACTGCCATTCCTCTCCCTGTCCTCAGGTAAGGAGAGTAAGGAGAGGGGTGCCTTTAAAAAAAAAAAAAAAGACAATACATTAAAATTGTAAATGGTGATCTTATTTGCAAAGCAGAAATGGAGACATGGAGAACAGATGAGGGGAACAAACGTAAGGATACCAAGAGAGAAGGGGGAGTGGGATGAATTGGGAGATTAGGATTGACATATATACAATCTTGATACTATGTATAAAATAGATAACTAATGAGAACCTACTGTGTAGCACAGGGAACTCTACTCAATGCTCTGTGGTGACCTAAATGGGAAGGAAATCCAAAAAAGAGGGAGATATACGTATACACATAGCTGATTCATTTTGCTGCATAGTAGAAACTAAAACAACATTGTAAAGCAACTATACTCCAATAAAAATTAATTTAAAAAAAATTTAATGGTGAGAAGTACACACTGACGTTTCCCTCTCATCGTCTCTTGGACACCCAGTTCCTCTCCCCAGAAGAACTGTAAGTTTCTTTTGTTTCCTTACAGAGCTAGTTTATACATATACGATATATATATATATATATATACACACATATATGTATAATTTTTATATATAGATATAATTTTTTCTAAAAACGACAGCATATTATAACACAGTTCAGACACTTGCTTGTCCACTTCTCAGTATATCATGGAGAATGTTCCAGATCAGCACATACAGAGCCTCCTCTTCGGTTTTACAGTTGCATAGGTTTCCTTTGTGTGGTTGCACCATCTTTTTTATTAATGCTGAACATTAAGGTTATTTCCAGCCTTTGCTATTACCAACAGTGCTACAGTGAAAAGCCTTGTACATATGTAATTTCTTGCATGTGCAAGGAAAGGTACATTCCTGAAAGAGAAAATGCTGGAAAATTTTTGCTTGTTATTGCC
>NW_006798559.1:533936-546199 GCF_000442215.2 Lipotes vexillifer | reverse complement strand
ACATAAAATCCATGCCAATTTACCCCCCCCCCATTTGCAATTCAGGGCATGTGCTCCAGGTAGGAATTGAGACGATTCAGCCCCAGGGGGAAAGGGCTGCTCCTTCCTTCCAGAGCTCTTCCTTTCTACCTGTATTATTCGTAGTCATCAAATTCAGACTGGTCATTTGGTCAGTCTCCCCAGCTCTGGCCTGTGAACCCCACAAGAGCTAAAAACTGGGCCTTATCCACCTTTGTACCTCCAGTGTCTGGTCCAGAGCAGGTGATCAATAAATGTTTACTAGATGAGTGAACAAATTAATAAATTGGGCTCCTAGCTTCCATCTAGGAAAAAGAATTGGAAACTGTAGTATAAGGACTAAGCCTGTAATAACCGTAAGAGATTTCTTAACTCTCTGCACCTTTCCTGTGTTTGGGGGTTTTGTCTTCTCATCTGTATTTCCCTAGAGAGATTAACAGTTAAATATCAAAACTCTTGTATTTGGCGCTTGCTGAGTCACATCCTTTATAAGAAACTGGTGAATACAAGTAAAGTGTTTCTCTGAGTTCTATGAAGAAACCCCCAATGTATAGCTGGTTGGGCAGGAGTACAGGTGGGAACCTGGGCCTTGCCATTGGCATCTGAAGTAGAGGCATGCTTGTGGGACTGAGCCCTTAACCTGTGGGATCTGACACTAACTCCAGGTAGGTAGTGTCAGAACTGAATTGAATTGTTGGACACCCAGGTGGTGTCTGGAGAGTTGGAGAACCGGTTGTTGTGAGGAAAACACCCACACATTGGATGTCAGAGTATCGTAAGTCAAAACAGTTCAGGCCTCCCTAGCTCCCAAACCGGAAAACCTGGCATCATCTTAGATGCCACCCTCCCACTGCCCACCCTTACCACTAGCCCTGCCCAATACCTTGACAACTTATCCTGATTCAACCTCTCAAATATCTCTCATCTCCCCTCTTCACCTTTTATTCATCGGTTTACTCATTCAGTCCGATATTTACTAATTACCTTTTCTGTGCCAAGTTTTACGCCAGGCATTGGAAACCAATGAGACCTGGCCCCTGACTTAGGAAAATCACACTCTAGTCATGACTTAGAAAGAAAAATACAATCATAAAGCAATGGAATTCACACAGAGACAGAGAAATGCCCGGAATCTCATGGAGCCCAGAGCAGGTGTCCCTAGCCCAACTGGGAGAGGTGGGGGATGGGATGGAGATGTCAGTAAACTTTTCTTGGTGGGATGATGCCTACGTTTTAAAAGTTTAAAGACTGAAGGGGAACGGGCCATGCCAAGAGGAGGGAAGAGGACGTAGTAAGCGGAGTAGGCAGCCTTGAGAATGGCCCAGAGCTAAGGGCAGCGTGGACAAGAGATCTAAGGGCTCTTCCCTCCCATTCTCCTTCACCAGAAAATCTCTCTAAAGCTCAAATTTGACTTCCTGTCTCCCCTGCTTGCTGCCCTCTGCCAGTTCCCCTTCCTGATCTGTGGCTTCTCAGCCTCACCTCTGTTCATAAACTTCTTAGGGTGCCCTGGACAGTATTTCCTGTCTCTGCACCTTCATCTCTGCTCTTCTCTCTGCCTGGAATTTCCTGCCCTGCATTGGTGGATTTGGCGAACTCCTATTCACACTTCAGGGTGACTCAGCTGTGACTCAGATGTGACTCTTGCACAAAGATCCCCTCCCACTCGCACTCACCTCTGTGGTGCACGTATTCCAGGGCCGTGAACTTCACCTATTTACAAGTCTCCCTCCTGCTCTGGCTGTGCAGGTACAGACCTCCTCCACCCAATGGCACCAGGACTAGCCCGCAGCAGATCTTCAGCAAATGAGGAAATGAGGGCTACTGACCAGGTGAAAATGCAGTTGATGACCCGGAAAGCAGAAGCTGCTGGAACATTCCTGAGACCCTTTAGAGCTAGAAGGGGCTTGATGTTGGGGGATGCTGACTAGAGAAGGCCTGAGTTGAGGCTTGATGCCTCTGTCTTCAGATCTGCCTCAGACCCTGGCTCCAGACACAGCCTCAAGCCTCCCAACCAAGGCTCTGACCTGGCTTCTCAACCAACCTTCCTCCTCTTGTCCATGGATCCGTGTAGACTCCCATTTATAACCATGAGATGCCATGGCTTAAAGGCACTGTGTAATGATGATTGTGTGGTTATTATGATCACGAAGTTGTTCTATTTTATGTAGCATATAACTTTATGTACATCGTGACTAAGACTAGTAAAATTCTTTGAATTAAAAAAATCCCAATTGAATTTTATTTAATTACAAAAGCAAAGCTCTCTCATTTTGAATGTGCACAACATTCAATAAAGTCAGGAAAAGAGCCTATCTGTCCCAACCTCCCACTTCCCCAATCCTAATCACTAGGTGTGACTACTGTTAACAGTTGGGTGTGTGTCCTTGAAGGTGTATGCAATTTTGCTCCCTCCCCCGAAAAAAATATCCATGTATATATTTAAACGACTTGATGGACATCTTTGTCAAAACACCTAATTCTATTTGATTCTCTTTAATAGCCACATAGTAAGAATTCATCATATCAGAGGTGAGCACACCATGGCCTCCACACCAAAGATGGCCCAGCACCTAAATAAAGCTTTACTGGCACACAGCCAAGCCCATTCATTTACATGTTGCCTGTGGCTGGGTTTGCGCTGCAGTCACCTAGATGAACAGTTGCATCAGAGACTCTATGGCCCACAAAGCCTAAAACGTTACTATCTGGTCCTTTACAGAAGTGTGCCAGGAAATTCCCTGGCAGTCCAGTGGTTAGGGCTCCACGCTTCCACCGCAGGTGACACAGGTTTGATCCCTGGTCGGGGAACTAAGATCCCACAAGCCGCGAGGCTCGGCCAAAAAAGAAAAGTGTGCCAACCCCTGAAATATATGGCTGTCCCATGCTTTATTTAATCTGTCCCCTATTAATCACATTGACATTGTTTTCATTTGTTCACCATTACAATTCCACCATGGGGATCAGTGAGCGAGAACATGACGGAATGTGAAATCAATGTGTTCACACAGAAAGACTTCCTTTAGGGACTTCGTGGCGGTCCAGTGGTTAGGACTCCATGCTTCCACTGCAGGGGGCACAGGGTCGATCCCTGGTCAGGGAACTAAGATCACGCAAGCCATGAGACGCCCCCCCCCACCCCCCGCCGCCAATAAAAAGAGATTTCCTTTAAAGGGGGTCTTCAAGTTAATAGACCAAGTGGCTCATGAGGGGTTTCTGGGATTCTGAGCAATTGTTAAAGTAATTGAGATCTCGTTTTCATGAAAAAGAACCAGGACACCCACCAAAAAGCATCAAAGCACCCTCCAGGATCCAGGATTAGATGGAAATTCAGGGATGTAAGACAATGAAAAATAGATCCTAGCAACCAGTGGCCTACTCTCTATGATGGCAGGACATAAAGGAGCCACAAAAAGAAGGAAAGAAAAGGAAAGGAAAGGAAGAGTTACCAACTGCATGCCAGGCATGTGTGCTGGATACTCTGTATACAGGCATGGTGTTCCAAATGTTAAATAACCGTTATGGAATGGGCATCAACCAGTCAGAACAGACGCAGACCTTAAACAATTGGTATCGCTGAACCAGTGTGAGCCACTGAATATCATACTGCCCATATTAACCCTCAATTGAATCCCCACAGTATTATGCCACCTGACAGCCAAGAAAAGTAACTTTGAGGAAAAACGTCAACCTGCACAAAATGTCTCTTCCTTCAAGGAAGCCTCAGGGATTATCCCCTCTGCTCTGACCACCAATGATAACTGAAGAAGCAATTATCAGAACTTGTGCACAGTCTCAGACTGTACTGGGGAATATGGATATGTATGTGTACAGTTAAAGTTATACATAGGTATTTACCCAAAGAAGATATACTAATGGCCAATAAATGTTTGAAAAGATGCTCAGGATCATTAGTAGTTAGAGAAGTACAAATCAAAGCCACAGTGAGGCACAGCTTCACACCCACTAGGAAAGCTCTAGTAAAAAGATGCACAATGACAAGTGCTGGCAAGAATGTGTGGACACTGGAACCCTAGTACATTGACGGTAGGAATATTAAATGGTACAGACACTGTGGAAAACAGTTTGGTAGTTCCCCAAAAAGATAAACATGGAATTACCTACCATAAATGACCTAGAAACTCTACTCCTAGGTAGATACTCAGGAGAAATAAAAATGTGTTCACACAAAAACTTGTACACAAATGTTCATAGCAGCAGCATTGTTCGAATAGCCAAAAGGTGGAAATAACACAAATATCTATCAACTGATGAATGGGTAAACAAAATGTGGTATATCCACATAATCGAATATTATTCAGCCACAAAAAGAAACGAAGTCCTGATAAATGCTACAACATGGATAAGCCTTGAAAACACTGTGTTAAGTGAAAGAACAGAAACAAAAGACCACCTGCATGTTGTATGATTCCATTTCTATGAAATGTCCAGAATGGGCAAATCCAGGGACTGGAAGTAAATTACTTGTAGCCAGGGCCTGGGGGGGAGGGGGATTGGGGAGTAACCACTAACAGACTCAGGGTGATGAAATATTCTAGAATTAGATAGTGGAGATGGTTGCACAACTCTGTGACTATACTAAAAACTGCTAGGTTCACCCTTTAAAAGGGTGAATTTCATGATATGTGAATAGAATTCTTTTAACAGTTACACATTGTTATGTCAATGAACTTCATTGCTGATTAACCTTAATGGTTCGTGCCACAGATCTCCCTGTACAAGAGAGAATATTTGCTTCATTTGCGTAATTTTGGCACATGCCACCTGAGCCCTCATTCCAGCTAATCCTGCTGGTTCCTTTTTGAAACCAAGCTCTGTGCTCAGCCCTGCTCCTGAAGGGGCCTGATTCAGGCTGTGTTTCTCCCCTAGGCCCTGTGGGCCCCATGCCACACTTCAGACCCAGCCTGCTGGCTTTCTTCCTGCATACCGTGCCCTGCTTGGCCAGACTGCCACCCTGGTGGGGACAGAAGTTAGAGCCACTCCAGGATAGGAAATAGCCTCATTAAAGAAAGAGACAGAGAGAGAGATTGAGGGGGAAAGGGGAAGAGGGAGGGATGGAGGAAGGTCCCAGGTCCCTGGAAGCCAAATCTTGCTCCTGACTCATTTATTTATTTGATTTGCTGGATATTTTCTCTTTTATTTTCTTTCTCTTTCCTTCCCCTCTTGAACCCATTTATCCATCCTTTCTATTGGGTTGGCCAAAAAGTTCGTTCATGTTTTTCCACAACGTCTTACTTTGTTCTTACAGACGAGGCATAGGATCAGGTCCTGAGGAAGCTGCATGTCTTCTCTTTCAGGTTTGTTCTTCCCTTTGGTGAAGTGTCTCCTCCTTCTGGATTACTCCCAACTGACATCCTGGCTGACTTTTGCCAGCGGCCACGTGGCCTCGATGGTGGATGTCCTCGGTTCCAGGAGTCTGTCAGCAACGCCTCAGCAGCTTCTGACAACTTGAAGTGCATTCCTTGTATCTCCTATTTCAAGGCCCATGTTCACTGGAGTCCAGTTTCCTGCCTAAGAGACACCCCTCTTGCCCACAGTCTATTTACAAGAAGCCAGGGGGTGCTAGACACTCTCCAAGTCACCAGCTCCTTACACTTCTCTAGGTCTTTAGGGGAAGGGCAATTAACAACCCTCAGTCTTTGTTCGGGTAGAGGGTCACTTGTAGCGAGGAAGAGGAGAGATGACTTCATAGGGGAATAGGGACTGGATGAAAGGATCGTTGGTCACAAGTTGAGAGCAAAGCCAAAGGAAGAGACGAAGAGGGAGTCCTTGTTCATGAAAGGTCAAGGTGAGTCCTACAAGCCAGATACATGGAGCACAGTTTGAGGCAACATGGCAGGGTTGAGGGGGTGTCCAACTACCTTTACAACAGGGTTTTTTTTAGCCGTGCCACGCAGCTGGCAGGATCTTAGTTCCCCCACCAGGGACTGAACCCGAGCCCTGGCAGTGAAAGCGCTGAGTCCTAACCACTGGACCTCCAGGGAACTCCCACAATAGGCTTATTATTTTTAACTGCTGTATATGTCTTCCTCTTTGGGGGCCAAGCCTTGCCTAGTTTAATTACATGGTAATAACAACAACAACAACAGTAAGTAACACTTACATAGGCTCACTCTGGGCCAGACACTACGCTTCGTGCTTTACATGAGTGGATAAAACTTATTGGGTGGGAGGAGCCACCGTTTGTGCTTCTAGGCCAGTGGTCCCTGAGCTCTCCCCACGAGAGCTCTGAAGAATTGGCCTCAGTGGGAGGGTGGGCAGCCGTGGCACAGAGAGAGCACAGGGCACTGGGTTCAAAAAAATCACATGCAAATTCAGAACCCTAGTAGAGGCGCACCTGGGACAGTATCAGGAGCCAGGCTGCAGACCAGGATTAAAAAAGAAATCAGAGTGGGAGGTGGGTTCCCAAAAGGGGACGATGCTCAGCACCCCATGGAGGGGCTCGTTCTATACTACCTAATCCCAGTAAAGCATGATAAATTTAATCCGGGTCTACGTCAAGAGTTCTTAGGGGGCTTCCCTGGTGGTTTAGTGGTTAAGATTCCGCGCTTCCGGGCTTCCCCGGTGGCACAGTGGTTGAGAGTCCGCCTGCCGATGCAGGGGACACGGGTTCGTGCCCCGGTCCGGGAAGATCCCACGTGCCGCGGAGCGGCTGCACCCGTGAGCCATGGCCGCTGAGCCTGCGCGTCCGGAGCCTGTGCTCCACAACGGGAGAGACCACAACAGTGAGAGGCCCGCGTACTGCAAAATAAATAAATAAATAAAGAGATTCCGCGCTTCCACTGCAGGGGGCTCGGGTTCGATCCCTGGTCAGGGAAGTTCTGCATGCCAAGAGGTGCGGCCGAAAAAAAAGAGCTCTTCAGGCTGCACGTGGAGTAAGATTGGGAGCTAGAGGTTTGGGGGTGAGGCCCAGATCTGGACGTGGAGCAGGGAATAGGCCAGTATGGATTTCCAAACCTTGTTTTTCCATGAGTTCTGATAGGGCACCGTCTGGGGGAACAAGGGCAGGAGCCAATGCTCTGGGTGGTGCTCAGAGTCAAAGATCCAGTCCACAGGGAGGACACGGAAGAGATCAAGACAGAACAGTAGGACCCAAAAAAGGCCAAACCCAGGGATGGGGATCATGGGCAGGGCAAGAAGTGATTTCAGAAACACATAGGTTCATTGGGCCTCCCTGAGCCAGAGACTCCTGGGGCCATATTTTAAAGAAAAGGCATGGGAAACAGCAACACAGGAGCTCAGGAACAGCTCAGGGCTAACAGAGCTGAGTCATTTTGCAATGTGCTCCCTGGAATGAAGGTGGGCCCATGGGCTGCACAACAGGATGCTGAGAAAGACGGTCCAAAGTGTCAGTCTGAGGAGCTGGGCAGAAAATACCGAATATCAGGTGGCAAGACAAGGACGTTCAGAATGGAGAGAGGAGACAGTCCTGGAGAAACACCCCCTTGCCCCCTGGAGCAGGTCAAATGTGGTTTTATGCCCCCGGGAAGAGGGTACTGATGACAGCTCACCACATGCTGGTTCAGACAGAGACTGGGCCCTCACTCCTTTCTTGCTCAACCCCACCACACAGCCTTGGGAAGGACCGGCTCAAGAACTGGATTAGAGAAAGTAGCCGTGGGCCAGCCATGAGGCAGCATTTATTGAGTTCTTACTGTGGCCAAAAGCAGTGCTAAGCATGACTCTTTAGTTACAGCTCATCTACCCAGGCTTTCCATTCTTTCTTCCTTCAGTGAAGTTCTCCGTTCGATTATTTATCAACCACAACCTCTACAAGAGCCTTTGTTTTAGGCAAAATGACAGGTGTCTGTTAATGTTTAGGCAAATGTGTAGGCAAAAATGACAGTTATCTAGGAGCGGGGCCCCTGTAAACACGTTATTCTTTGTTTAATTTTTTTTGTAGTTTTCAGTCACTGAGATTTGGGAGTTGTTTGTTACTGCAGCGTAATGTACCTTATCCTGATTGATCTAAGTGCATAGAGGAAGGAAATCAGGACAGGCTTCACAGAGAAGCTTGGGAAGATGAGGCCAATTGGAGCAGCAGAGAGCAGAGAAAGGGACACTCTAGAGGGTGATTGGGGTGTGGGATCACAGAGCTGCGCAAGCCACTGGCAGGCTCTGAGGTCTGATGTGGCTGTCATGCAGGACACAGAGAGAAAAGGAAGCAGGGTGAGACGAGGCTGCGGGGAAACATCAGAGCCAGATCGTGACAAATCTTAAAAATATACTAAGGACTTACAGAAAATGAGGAACCAACAAAGGTTTTATTGAGTTAAACCCTAGTGGGATATATATTTTAGGAAAACGACTAGCTGCAGAGTAGAGAGAAAACAGAGTAGGAGGAGGACCAGAGGCTAGAAGACCAGTTAGGAGGCAACTACAAGTTGAGAGTAAAGTGACGAAGGCCTAAATCAGAGATTGACAAAGTTTTCCTGTAAAGGGCTAGACTGGAAATATTTTAAGCTTTGACTACCATGCAGTCTCTGTGACCACTACTCAACTCCTCCATGATAGCACAAAAGCAGCCAGAGATAATATGTAACAAATACACATGGCCATGTTCCAATAAAACTTTATTTACAAAAGAAGGAGGTAAGGGCCAGATTTGGCCCATGGGCTGCTGTTTGCCTAGCCTCGACCTAAAGTAATAATAGGACAGCTACCATTTTTTGAGACCTACCATGTACCAGGCACTTTTCAGACATTGTTACTGATTCTCTCAACCTTGCAGGGAGGGATTATTGGCTCCATTTTACAGAGAAGGAAACTGAGGCCGAGAGCTGTTGGGTAACTTGCCCAGGGTCATATGACTGGTATATGGCAAAGTCAGGATTCAAAGTCAGGTCTGACTCTAGAGCCCAGGCTCTTAACCCATGCCACCCAGAGGCAGCCAAGAAGGAAGGGACGGGGGATATACAGGACTCTCAGTTCTCAGTGCCTGAGAGAATTCATTTGCTCACTCTCATTCATTCATTTGCTCACTCTCATTCATTCATTCATCCAACCTCCCTTCAACAGATATTTTGCTTTATGCTATTTGCCAAGTATTAGGGATCTGAAGATAAATGAGATGTGATTCCTGTCCTTGAGAAGCTCAGAGTCTAGCATTTAAACCTATAACTGGATGTGGGGATGAAGAAAGGGAAGTGTGATTTATTAATAAGATCAAGGAAGTAAAATAGTGAAATCGCTTTCATCCCCACCTCCTTCTTTCCTCTAAGCATCCAGAGAGCCCTCCAGTCCTTTGGGATCAGAGACACCCAATTTTTTTACCTTCTAGCAGGAACATGTAGGTGATTTACCATGAAACTATTAAAGTTTAAGCTTCAGGGTCCCTTGCTTCCTAAAACAGGCCCTTCTAAGGCCCTGTGTCTAATTTTGTATTTCTTTCTTAGGAATCACCCCTCAGAAATGTGTAGGCCTCAGGCTTCCAAATCTGGATCTGCCCTTGAGTGAATGTTTCACAGAGCCAGGTCTGTGAAACACTGTTTTTAGGAATTACCAGGGGCTAAGGATCCTGGTTTGGGCTCTCAGGGTTTCTCTCAGGGAAACTAAGAACCTGGGCTTGCCCTCAAAGTCATAGGTGTGGCCAATTCAAAGTCGTTCCCCTTACGTCCGCTCTCCACTTAACATCAGCTGGTCCTGCTCCCTTTTCCTTTAAAATCAACCCTGGGCCCAGTGGTTTCTGCTGACTCAACTCCTTGGAATTTAAGACACCCAGGAATTCAAAAATCTTCCCATCAACCTCTCAACAACCTCTCAGTGGGCCACTGGGCCAGCAAAGGACACAGGCAATCCTAATGGTGCTGGGGGTGGGCCTGAGGCTGGGCAGGAACTGAGAGCCACTGAAGGTAGGCTGCTGGCCATCACAGGGCTTCCCAGGCTGAGGACGTCTCTCCAGCTCATCCATAGGCCCAGAGGAAATCAAACTCTGCAGAGCTGGCTGTTTTACACTCATCCGAGTCACACATGACTCAAAGCTAGAATGTTGTTTGTGTGAAAACAGGAGGCCTAACTGGCAAAATAATTGGCTCTGGCCATTGCCTTGCCAGGTAAACCCACAAAGCATCCCAAATTACAGGCTGGGAATTGGGTGAGTGAGTGAGCACGACACTGAGACTCCTTAAGGGCAGGTACTATGCCTGTGTTGTCCACTGTCACATCTCCAGCAGCAGCAACCATGGGAGGTGCTCAATAAAGACTTGGGTTAAAGAAAGTGGATTAGCTCTTCTTGGGAGATAAATCTGTTTCTCCTAAGATGAATTAGCCATCCTTTGGACAGTTCCCTTTAAATGAACAGCACTGACCAATGGTTTCAGAGCATCTTTGTCCTTGGACAGTGTGAGAGACGCACTGTAGTTTCTAACCTTGTGGCCTCCCCTTTTTTGGATTCTGTGCAAGCCACACACAAGCCTTTTGTTATGACTCGTTACCTGCCAAGCACTCACTTTATTAACAGTTACATTCCAGGGCTCTTTTCCAAAGCCTGTTTTAACTCCCTGGTGGGTGTTGGGGAGACAGGTGACATACTGACAATCCCCACCGGCTGCCGGGACTGGCTCATCCATTTGGTGTGGATTCCACTCACTTCACTTTCAAAGGGCCTCGTGTTCTGACTTTCCTTACAGCCACCAATCCTCCTTAAGTCCATTCTTCCCAGGATCTTCCTATGTGGGTTTGTAAGGGTTTTAGTTAGCATATGATTTTTTGGCATAGTTGAAGCAGGAAATGCCTTCACGAAGAATTCAGCGGCTTGTGGAGATAAACCATGATGTCAGAGGGACATCAGGACGCCTGGACTCACCATTCATTTCACAACTTAGCACCCGAAGCCCTCTGTGGTAGCCAAGTGCAGGGCTGTAAGCAAAGTTTGTAAATGAAGAGACACTCCCTCCCAAGGGCAGCAAGCTGGTAAAAGGGAATAGTTTAATTGCAATCACAGAGAATTGTAAAATGAACTGGGAACGCTTACTGGGGTGATCCTCCAACTTTGCATGGCCGGGATCCCCATGGGTGTTCTTTCAAATGCAGATCTTTGGGCTCCACCCCTCAGAAACTCTGACCCAGTAAGTCCGAGGGGGCTGGGAAGGTTTTAACAAACAAGAGCTCCCTGCTCAACCCCCCGAGGAAGGTGATGCTACTGGGAGTGGCCCCAGCACACTTGAAGGGGTCAGGAAATTGTTCACAAGGGCAGGGGTCTACTGCTGACTTTTTTTTTTTTTGCGCCGCAGCGCACAGTTTGCAGGATCTCAGTTCCCCGAGCAGGAATTGAACCCGGGCGATGGCAGTGAAAGCAATGAAAGCGCCAAATCCAAACCACTAGACCACCAGGGAACTCCCTCTACTGCTAATTTTTAAAGGAGGAAGGAGTAGAAACTTACCAGGCACAGAGGCACAAAATGGCCTTACCTTCGACTTTGAGAAAATGAAGGCCAAGAGACACAGCTCTGCCTAAAACAACTTTATTTCTTATGACTGTCAGCAGAGAATGAGTCCTATTGCCTGGTGAACGCTTACTTCACCTGGGCTCCTCTTGTAACCTCCATCCTCCCCGCTGCCTTACTCAGGCACAGACACACACACACACACACACAAACACACACACACACACAAACACACACACACGCACACACACACAATTCCTTCCCCTAAGCCTCTAAACACACTGGAGTCTCCCCCATTCCTCAAATCATCAGAACCATCCCCTTTACTTTGGACCCCTCCACTTACCACCTTCTAGTTCCCATTTATTTCAATGAGAAGCTTCTTTAAACATAAAAGAAAGAAAGAAAAAAAAAGAAACAAAAGGGATATGAAACTAGTACATGTTCATTACAGAAAATTTCAAAACTAAGGGGGAAAAGGCCCTTCACATCCACATCATAGACTCTCAAGACACTCTTATCAGAATGGCAATTCAATTAATTCCGTCACCAGAATGTAAATGGCTTGAGGATGAGGACATGATTTTCTTTTTCATCCTTGTAAGCTCGGTGGACACAGAAGACTCCCAATAAACATGTACAAATTGAACAAATAACACAACTCCTTCATATTATCCATTCAGTCTTTATTTTATGTATTTGCTTTATTAGAAAACAAAAATGGCATCATGCTGCTTATACATCATTTACAAAAGGATCAGTGTATGTTTGAAGTCTGATTTTCTTATTGAAAAGATACCACAGGGCTTCCCTGGTGGCGCAGTGGTTGAGAGTCCGCCTGCC
>NW_006798559.1:532193-532680 GCF_000442215.2 Lipotes vexillifer | reverse complement strand
ACAAAAAAAAAAAAAAAAAAAAAAGATACCACAAATATTTCTAGCTGCTTTGGGTTTGGATAAATAATTTTTTTAGGTTGTCTTCAGTCTTAAGTATTAAAAAGAACATTGTGATAAACGTCCTTGTATCTAAAATCTTTACATGTATCAATCATGCTTTAAAGAGACCAAGTGAGTTGAAGTGGGATTGCTATATCAAAGACTAGGCAAAATTCTATGGCTCTTTGAAATCCTGTCTTGGAATGGTTGTAACAATTCATATGAATTGTTATTAATAAAATAAACAAGATTTTTTAAAAAATCAGTGATGGGGGCTTCCCTGGTGGTGCAGTGGTTGAGAGTCCGCCTGCCGATGCAGCGGACACGGGTTCGCGCCCCAGTCCGGGAAGATCCCATGTGCCGTGGAGCAGCTGGGCCCGTGAGCCATGGCCGCTGAGCCTGCGTGTCTGGAGCCTGTGCTCCACAACGGGAGGGGCCACAACAGTGA
>NW_006798559.1:525940-532183 GCF_000442215.2 Lipotes vexillifer | reverse complement strand
GAAAAAAAAAAAAAAAAAAAAATCAGTGATAGGAACTTATATTAGATAAAGTAGTCAGGAAAGGCTTCTCTGAGGAGATGACTTTAGGTTAAGGCTGTTACAGGAAGAATCAGGTACAGACACTCCAGGGATAGGAAAGGAAACCACTCTGCAGCCAGAGCAACCCATCTAACATGGATTACATAGTGGGGGCAGAAGACAAGCTGAAGTAAGTAGAGGCAGACCCTACCAGGACTTTAGACCGTGGTAGGAATTTGAGTGATAGTCTGTAAGATATGCGGAGCATTGAAGGTGAACCATCTGAAGGGCTCTAAGCAGTGGATATATGATCCATTTGTGACTCTGAACTGTAGCTCTAGGAAGGAAACACATCAAACTATAACAATGTTTACCTCTGGGTGGTAGGTTTATAAGTGATCTTTATTTATTTTCTTTATATTTTCCTGTATTTGCCAAAATTTCTCCAATGAGTATGTATTACTTCTATAGTTTTAGAAATTGAGTCAAAAAAGGGGAAAAAGCTAACTAGAAGTGGTACAAAAGACAACAGAAGGGGTATGATTGGTGGTGAGGGGCCAAGATGTACTGAGGCTCGAGGAGGGAGGGTAGCAGCCTGGAGTGGTTTGGTTGCCATGGGAATGGAAAGGGATGAACCTGACCAATGTTTAATGGGTAAAATCCACTGGTGACTGATTGGCCACAGGAGGTAAATGGGAAGGAAGTCTAGATGACTGCTGGGTTTCATCTTGGGTAACTGACTAGGTTGATGACTCTGCTCAACCCAATGGAGGATACAGGAAGAGCACAGACATGGGAGGGAAGGTAAGAGTGGTATCACAGGAAATGAGAGTGGCCTACAGCATCAAAAGCCAAGCAATCAGATGAATCAGGTTATAAAGCTGAGGAAGAGGAGTGACATTTTATGAAGCTTGACTACGAAGAGAAAGAAACAATAAGGTGGTAAGCAGAGGGAATGTAGGGCTGAGGTGTTTCTTGGCCAAGGGAAACAAAACCAGCAGAGGCTGAGTGGTTGGAAGCAAAGATGTTAAGGAGGTGACTGAAGGAGTATGATCCAAGATGGGGTGAAGTGGGATCACAAGCAGAGGTGGGATTGAGCTGGAAAAAGGACATCTTGGTTCTTCTGGGATGGGAGTGAGGGCATGAAGCAGCAGGATGCACATGTACAGATTCCTTTGGGGGTTAACAGTGGGAAGGGGAAGTTCTTACTTTGTGAACTATATTCCCCCTGTGAACTAGAAGGTGAGGTTATCTATTGGGGGTGTGGATAGGTAAGTAGTTGAAGCCAAGTGGTGAAGGTCTGTAATAATCTGAGAAAGGAAGAGGGTGCTGATCAGATAAGAACTGCTCAATGGTACTGAGGTCCAACTGAAGTTGGATCCACTAGATTTTGTAGCAGCTCCCCCCTGCCCAACGAATCTGTTTCTCTGCATCATATTTTACATTGTGTTCTGCATGCCAAGAAAATATAGGTGGGGGGAAATCGTCATGCAATTGATTCCGGATTGGGAGTTTGCAGGGGTGGTGCAGCTTGAGAATGAGGGATCTAAAGAGCTGAAGGTCATGAATGAGAATAGTTTTAGTTGACCATAGGGAACCCACTGGGTCAGGAAGAGAATAGGGTTAAAAGAAAAAGAAAAACAGTTAAGTGGAAAGATCAAAGGATTGAGGTCCTGAAGAAGTAAAAGAATAGATTTAATGGCAGAGTAAGAAAACTGGAAAAGTAGGCAGTCACAATAAAACAGGAAGTCGTGAAATAGAGCTCTGGGTGTGGTCAGTAGAGGGGAATGGGTGGTTGAAGTGCAGGTGCACATAGTTAGTTAGAAACCAAGGTATTGCAAGGCTGTGCTTGAAAATACTCAGAGTGGCAGAATTTGAAATGAAAACTGGAAAGTTGGAGGCCTCCATGACTCTTACCTAGTGACAGTGAGGTCGGTGGAGAGCACAGAGCAGTGAGGTACCAGATAGCATGAGCCTTTCTGACCCTTTCCAGGGCTCTAGGGAGGTGGCAGAAAAGGGTGGTTAGCAGCAGGGCCTCTGAAACACACGGGGGCTCAAATCCTGGCTCTGCCAGTGACTAGGTATGCGGCCAAGTCAATTAACTTCTCTGTGCCTCTCTTGCCTTATGAGTAAAATGAAGCTATAATAGCACCCACAAGAAAAGTGCTTATCACAAGCTCTACCTGTAGCAGAGCACTACTTAAATGTCAACATCATTATGATTTCTTATTTGTGCAATGAAGGGGTTGTAACAGTCTCTAAGGCAGAGATTCTCAAACTTTTTGGTCTCCGGATCCCTTTATGCTCTTAAAAATTACTGAAGACTCCAAAGAACTTTTTTTTAAATGTGTATTATACCTATTGATTTTTTAAAATAAATTTATTTTATTTATTTATTTTTTTGGCTGCATTGGGTCTTTGTTGCTGCGAGCGGGCTTTCTCTAGTTGTGGCAAGCGGGGGCTACTCTTCGTTGCAGTGTGTGGGCTTCTCCTTGTGGTGGCTTCTCTTGTGGAGCACAGGCTCTAGGCATGCAGGCTTCAGTAGCTGTGGCACGTGGGCTCTAGAGCACAGGCTCAGTAGTTGTGGTGCATGGGCTTAGTTGCTCTGCAGCATGTGGGATCTTCCCAGACCAGGGATTGGACCGTGTCCCCTGCATTGGCAGGCAGATTCTTAACCACTGTGCTGCCAGGGAAGTCCCCCATTGATTTTTAATTAAAATTAAAATCTTAACATAACCCATTTCCTAGAAATACAAATATTTTTAAGAAAAGTAATTTTTCAAAATAAAAAATATTTGGAAGTGTGACATTGTTTTACATCCTTGCAAATAGTACCTCTAATGTTTGGCTTAACTGAAGACAGCTGGATTCTCTTAGCTGCTTCTGCCTTCTATCTATTGAGATGTGCTGTTTCAAGTATGTAAGAAAACCCAAGCAACTCACCCTCTGAAAGGGTCTTGAGGACCCTGGACACTTTGAGAACAGTTTCTTTAAGTTTTCTTCCAGCGTTAAACCACACTACTGGATCCGAGACAGAAAGGAATCATGTGATTGTCTGTCTTGGAGGAGTTTAGCTAAGAAACAAGATGAAAACTAATTAAAAATTATGCACAGCAGAAGTGAGCACAGGGAACTTACCGGTGTGCCTGAGGGGCAAGGAAGGCTTACCAGAGTACAAGGAATTTTAATTTAGGCTTGAATTTCTTGTCCCCCCTTTAAGCAGAGGGAAGCACATGTGCAAAGGCCCAGAGGCAGGAATCAATATAGTATGAGATAGCACAGGGTACACTGGCAGAGGCAGGAAAAGTCCTTATGCTGGAAAAGAATGTTGGGCCTTATATGAGAAGTTAAACTTCACCCTCTAGATCACAGGAGGCCGGGGTGACAAGAGTTTGCTTTTCTTTTTTAAAGTTAGGTTTAGTGAGGCACAATTTACACAGAAGTAAAATGTAATCTTTTAGGTTTACAGATCTATAAGTTGTGACAAAGGTATACAGTAAACACAACACAATCAAGACAGTATTCTCATCACCTCAGTAAGCTCTCTGTAGTTAATCCCCATCCCCCCACCCTCTCAGCTGCAGGTCACTATTAATCTGATTTCTGTTCCTACAGTTTAAGTTTTTACTTTTTCTTTTTCTTCTTTTGGCCGCACGAGCAGCTTGCGGGCTCTCAGTTCCCCAATCAGGGATTGAACCTGGGTCACAGCAGTGAAAGCCTGGAATCCTAACCACTAGGCCACCAGGGAACTCCCTAAGTTTTTACTTTATAAAATTATACACTCACAAGAAGTTGCAGAGAGAGCCCATGTACACTCCCCGCTGCCCTCCATGGTAATATCTTACAAAACTATAGAAAAATATCAAACCAGGAAACTGACATTAGTGCAATTAACTAGACTACAGACCTTATCCTGATTTCACCAATGTTTATGAGCATTAGCTTGTTTTAAGGTACATAATTGGGCCATTGTATGGATTTGGGTTGGCAAGGCAAGGACACAGAAGAACTCAAGGAAGTGCAGGCAAAGGAAAGGACTGGAAGAAGCATTCCTGGAGAACAAAAATCATTTTTTTTAACATTTATTTATTTGGCTGCACTGGGTCTTAGTTGCAGCACGCGGGATCTTTTTGTTGCAGCACGGGGCTCCAGGGCACGCAGGCTCGGTAGCTGCGACGCGCAGGCTTAGTTGCCCAGCGGCACGTGGGATCTTAGTTCTCTGACAAGGGATCGAACCCGAGTCCTCTGCATTGGAAGGCGGATTCTTAACCACTGGACCACCAGGGAAGTCCCAAGACCAAAAATCATTTGATGAACAATTTGGTATGAGCGTTTACATTAATCCTTTTTTGGGAAATGCAGTATCCTATACGAAGGACAGCAAGCAGGTTGTTTTAATTGAAGGGCCTGATCTCTAGCTGAATTGAGGAAATGTTTCATCTAGTCATGAAAACCCTGAATAACCATAATATTCCTGCTTACTCTTACTCAAATAGGAAAAAATACATTTTTTAAGTTAGCGTCTTCATTTTCTTACTTTTGCCCGATTGAAAACAATAACGTTAACTGTCAAAGATCTGATATTCCATTCAGGTTGAGACAGTCATCTGTATGCTCTCCTTAATAGGATTAGCTAACATTTCCCCAAACCAAAAGAAACTAACTCTTATTCCTTCCTGGAATATTTGTCAGCTCTCCTACCTGCTCCAGCATTTTACCTGACTATATTACTGATAATGCCCTAATCTCTATAACTTATTATTTACAGACATCATTTACTCATCACAAGACTATGGGGTGTTGTTGTCTTCACTTTTACAGCCCAAGAAATTGAGGGTCCTAAGAGTTTGGTAACGGGGATCACACACACAATACTGTACAATGCTTAGAAAGACACTGGCACAGGGCAAGCATTCAGTAGATATTAGCCTTGTTGGAAGCCCTATTTTCTCTATCCCACCAAGCCCCCTTACGGCCTAGATGAACCTCTTTCTTCAACAGCTGTGCTGGCCTGAATTTAGGCAAAAGCTCCATACATGCACTGGAAGTATTTCTGGTGACAGTCCTCCTTTAAACCCCAGTTTGTTTAAACCTTAGTTTGACTGGGAACTAGTGCATCATTAGTTACTACCAAATACAGCCCCTGGGTAGAGCTGAGTGACCTAATACTTAGTTCCCTGACTTTAAGATGAGCTTTTTAAAATACCTTTCAAATCGAGAAGCGTCTTGAAATCAGATTTAATGAAACATGGTAACAAACTGTGTTTTTACTGTGGCCCGTGCTGGATATTTTATATACACTTTAGCTCTTAATCCTCCAAATACCTGTTGTTATTATTATTGTTATTATCACGTGTAATCGCGCTCATTTTAAAGATGGGAAAGTCAAGGCACAAGGAGGCTAAGTCATTTGCTCCAGGTCACACAGATAGTAATGGTGGAAAGGAAAAAGAGTAATCCCAAAGCAAGCAGTACCTTAGAATCCAATTTCAGTAGGCTCAGCCTAGGGACACACTTCTAGTTTATGGAGAAAAACAAAAATTCAAATATAAAAGGGTAAATGCCCAAGGTTACATAGAGGGTATCAGAACCAGAATCCACTGCATTTGTCTTGACTCCAAAGTGCGATCTCTTTCCACTAAACCACGCTACCAATCGACACGTGGTAAGGGCTGTATAAATATTTGATGAACTAATTAAGGCCTGAAAACAAAGTTGACAAGGAAGAGGGTAAAAATGTAAAAGATAGATAAAAACAGAAAAGTAGTTCACGGACAGGAAAAAAAGGAAACACACACACATACAAACACACCCCAACAGTTTTCAGAGAAGAATATTCAGGGTGAGCCAAGGTGCTGGAACAAACTTTGCGCGGGTGCTGCCGGACACCCGGGCTGGCGGGAGCGGAGTCTTCGAAGTAGATGGTTCCCGAGGAGCCGGCCTTGGAGCACAGCAGCCAAGACCGGCCGCCTCCCGGCTGGCCTCTCGCGTCCACGCCCTACCGACCGCGAGTCACCCCGCCGGGCAACACCGGACGACTCCCGGAGGCCGGCCGCCTTTCCCTTCGGGGCCGCTGGCTTAAAAAGAAATACAAACACACGTCCCCAGCCGGTGCGCAGCCTCCCGTCTGGATCGGGGGCCGCAGGGCGCTGCCCGCTGTCGACCCGGCAGCCATGCGCCCGAAAGGGGGGAGCCTTCCGGGGTCGCAGCTAGCTGCCGGGAAGC
>NW_006798559.1:511927-525552 GCF_000442215.2 Lipotes vexillifer | reverse complement strand
AGTCACGGCGGGCGCCGGCGGAGCCGCGGCGTCGGACCCGCCTCCTGGAGGAGCTCAGCCCCGGCCAGGCCCGGCCCCATTCCCGCCCCGCGCCGCCTCCCCGCCGCAGCCGCCGCCGCCGCGGGAGCGCTCCGCTGCCCACCCCGCCCCCGCGGCCGAGCCCGGGAGTCGAGTGGGAGTCGGCCGGCCGGCGCGGGCAGCGCCGGGACCCCGCGGGGGACACTGCAGCCGGAGCCCGGGAGGGGCCGCGCCGCCACCGTCTGAACTAGGATGTCCCGACATGAAGGTGAGAGGAGCCCCCACCCCCACCGCCAGGGCCTCGGCCTACCCTGCCCGGGCCGGGCGCCGCGGAGGGCGGCTAGGAAGCGGCGGAGACTTGGGCCGAGCCCGAGCCGGGCCCGAGGCGCCGGGCCCAAGAGCGAGTGAGGGCGGAGAGCCGCGGCGCAGCCGCCGCCGCTGCCGCCGACACCGCCGCGGCCCTGAACTGGGCCTGGTGCCGGAGGCGGGGCGACCGGGCAGGCCGGAGGGTTTGCACTGTCATGGGGCGGGGGAGGGGGGGGGGAGGCGGCGGGGCCCGTTACCGGCGGGAGCCGGGCCCTCGGGACTGATACCGGACGCCGCGGCCCGCCCGCCCGGCCCCGGAGTCGCTGGGCCCCGGCGCGGCCTAGCGCTCCCGCCGTCCCGGAAGGGCCCGGCGCGGCCGCCGAGCGGGGCCGCAGACGGCGGCAGGAGACCGAGGAGCCGGCCCGGGACCCGGCGGGCGCGTCCGGTCGCCGGGAGACGACGGCGAGTGCCCCTGCCTGCGGGCGACTGCGGGGCGGGCGGGAAGGCTCAGCGGCCGGGGAACGGGAAGCCCCCGCCGCCTGGAGCCCGCCCTGGCCTCGCGGCTAGGCCTCGGTGCGGCCCTGAGCTCGGGTAACCAAGTTCCCGGGGTGGATCCGTCCCGGCCGGGCGAGCAAACTCCCTGCTCGGTCACCCGATCGGAGGGGGACTGGCTCCCGGCCGGCCATGGGCCCCTCTCCCGGCGTGCATGTCTCCCTAAACCAGGATTTGGTAAATGACCGTGGTGAGGTCTGTTAGTGGTCAGGGAGCGTTTTGGACTTTGTTTTGCGATTTAAAAACATGATGGGGGTACAGTTGCAAATCAGCAGACAGCTCTAGCCCGGCCCCAGGGCACAAAGAGAAAAATGTTTAGAGCCGAGGTATAGGCGTTGATCTGGTAAAAAATAAGTTAACTTCAGTTTGCTGCCATATGGTTTAGAAAAGGGGGAGGGGGGTTGTGTTTTCTTTGTTTCACTACCACAGGTCTTTAAATAAAAAGTATTACGAGACTTGGCGAAAAGTTTATCCTGGTAAGGTTAATGCAAGATTGTAGAAATGGCTTGAAGATATTGTGTACTCTGGAGGTTAAAATACTGTATAGATGATGTAGGAGTGGAGAAAGTTTAGTGAGTCACATTTGTGTGTGCATCACACTGTTAGAAGGGTATTTTTAGGGAAATACAGGCCTTAGAATTTAAAGATTGAAAAACTCAGATTGTTCAAAATTATATTCAGAGCATTACTTATTATAATGTAATTTGAGATGGACTCCAAGAAAATATTGTGTCCAAGGGTTTTGTATTTAAAGTCAGAAAACTAATAGGAAATAGGCTATATTTTCTTCACTTACTGTGTACAAGTGTTGGACAGTTTGAAATAATAAGGTACATAGGCTCATAGAAATATTTAGAAGCTATGCCTGTTTTCCCATTTTTTTCTACTTAATGGCAATACATTTCCTATCTTGTAATTTAAAAGAAGTTGTAATTAAAGTTATAATAAAATTTTAATTGGGGATATTAAAGTTTATCTTAGGCTGAAGTCGTGTGTACATTGACCACCTTCAAGACAAAACGAAAGTGAGTAATGGCTGTAGGCTCTCTTACTCATAAGAACTAGGAGAGTTAAAGTTACAGAATCATAGCAATGGAAGAAGGGTGTTTGAGACCCGTTCTCCTTGCTTTAAGAAAATATCCAGGTAGTTCCAGACGGAATATTCTGACTGAATGGTGTCTTGGGAAGATTCCTTTACCCTCAGTAATCTTTTAGAGTAATTAAAATCCCGCAGGGTGAACGTTCTTGAATGTAACACAAATTCTGTAATTTAAGCCCAGTTTTCCCTGTTTGGTCCTGTGGAAAGGCATATGGTCATGAAACTTACATTTACCATTTAGTTACTTGAATATTACTGAACTCCTCATAACATGAATAGCACACCTTTTCTGGTAACTTACATAATGCCGGAGGTTTCTGAAAAAGGAGCATTCCTATAATATATCAGTTGAAGACTTATAGTGCAATATTTGACAAGTGATTACTTTTTAAGGGTCTGGTTTATGGTCTAAGGCAGGAATGGCAGTCTCATTAAGAATCACATTTAATTCATTAGATATATGTTTTGTGGAATTTTAGTTTAGGCTGCCAGTTATTTTCATCAGTAGAAATTTAGCCTATCAACAAATGTAGAGTTTGACACCCTCGATATTATAGTTTGTTTCTTACCCTTTCTTCTTTGGGCCAAGTAATCCCATTTCTTTAGTGGTATGATTTTTGAGCTCTTTTAATCATCTGTCCACCTCCAAATTCTCTGTAGTTGTTGTTTTCCTTTCAGTAGTATGACCCAGGACTGGGTGTAGTAGTCTGCGCAAAGATCTGAACTGAGCTGCCTGTACTGTTGTGCTTGCCTTGTGCTTCCTTTTCAATGCCTTCTGTAGGCATGTAATTTGTTACTTTGTCTTTGGGCCCATCCTAATGAGTTGCACTATTTTATATGTAACATATAACTTTGGACAACACAGCCCCAGGATGAACATCTGTCAAGCTTAGAGTCTGTACTTGGTGAAGCAGTGGACAACCTCTGAGAAATGAGATGCAACTAGAAGCACAGAAAAATGTCCTAGCCCAGGGGTCAGCATGCTTTTTTCTGTAAAGGACCAGGTAGTAAGTATCATAGTCTTGGCAAGCTATAAGGTCTCTGTCCACTGTGCCGTTGTAGTATAAAAGCAGACAGCATGTAATGAATGAGCACAACCATGTTCCAGTGAAAACTTTCTTTATGGAACTGCTGTTGAATTTCATTTTAATTTTCATGTGTCATGACATATGATTCTTGGTTTTACCATTTAAAACTGTAAAAACTGTTCTTAGCGTGCAGGCTGTTCAAACACAGGAGGTGGCTGAATTTGGCCCATTTTGGCCTGCAGGCTATAATTTGCCTACTTTAGAGTAGAGCTTTAGAGAGCTGATAGAACTTCTGGAATTGTTGGGAGTCCAGAAAGGGCCCGCTCTGCTTGGTGTTTCCTTTGGCGAATGGGGAGCAAGTCCACGGACTGAGCCAGTTCTGTACCTGTTTCCAGCAGTACCATGTCGATTGGGATAGAAGTCATTGTTCCTGAGGCATGGGAAACAGACTCCCCACCCACCTTCCCAGACACTGTCTGAGTGGAGATGATGGTACTCTACATTGTCTCCCGCTTGCCCAAAGTGACTTTTCCAACCAGAATTCCAGGGCCTTTTAATTCACTTTGTAACATTCTTGTCACGTTAACAAACATTTTACAACATCAGTTCCTAGTCACTTTATGTTCAACATACCAACACCATCTAGTTCCATGTTATACACAGTGAAACCAATCATTTTCTATTTCATTTGTAAGAGTATTTTTTAATGTTTCACTACATACTTTCCTTTTAAATACATTTAAAGTATAACTGTGTTATGCAGAGCTTAAAAACTATATAATAGCTTTGCACATGTTTTTAAAAACATCAAATTACTCAGTGCTTATTAGCTAAAATGAAATTATGAGTGTTCTTGCATGAGTTGGAGCCTAATTGATTACCTGGGGTTATTACCTTAAATCATTCAACCTTTTTTTATTCGCTACTATGTATAAGGCCCTGGGTTAGTTAAGAAGAATGTGGGGATGAATGAACAAGACACAGCCTCTCACCTTAAGTTTGGCGGGGAAGGTGCATGTGTGCCCAGCTTCTACCGCCCAGTAGACATACCATAAGGAAGGGATAAACAAATTGATGACAAAATAATTACCAACTTTTTTCTTGCTAATTTTGCCCAATTTCAGGGAGGGAATCTATTGTGATTTCTAACTCCTTTTTCTTGAGTGCCGCCTCAGCTTTTTTGTGGGCTACTCTCGATTTTGGGTAAAATTGTTCGAGATTTCAAATAGAGTTCCTATCTCTACCTGATTTATAGTTCCCCTAGTTTTTTGAAGATTTTCATATGAAAAAATGTTAGTGAATAAATGGACAAGTGATGATACTGTGTTATTCTCAGAAGCATCTGATACTGTTTGTTTTCAGAATGTAATGTACAAGAGTAGGCCATTACTCTGTTTTTTGAAAGTTGTACCATTTTTTTGAAATTGTAGAACTCTTTTGTTAGTAGATTTCTCTTCTCTGAAAGTGCTGTCTGTTGCTAAAAATGCACATGCAGACAATCCCGTAGTGAATTGCAATAATTTTGTTTTCAGGATTTGGGGACTGGAAAGCCAGGATTGGCAATTAGCATGTGATTTTAATGTGGTGACTTTTGCCTTCCTGTGGCAAAGTAGATTCACTCCCACTGAAAAGATCTTTGCCATCATGTCAGACAACTTATTTTACTTAAATGATCTGTTGAAAGATTATGACATTCTTACTTGACTTTAAATTTCAATAAATCATGAATTACATTTACCTTGACTTTCAATAAAGGATAGAACATAAATATTTTAATTTCTGGGGTCTTTGATTTCATGATTTTGTATAAAGTTGATTTTGAAGCCCATTTTCCCCATATATTGACATTTGTGTTAAAGTTAAAATGGGACGAAATATAACTTCCCTCTCTTATTTTAAATTAGAAATTTAATTTGGAAGAAATTCCTTTTAGTCTTAGAATTTTAAGAATTTATTAGCAGCAATCTTGCTTAAAGATTGAAAACTTTTTCACAGTGGAAAATTAGGAAGCTTCTGATGTGAAACTACCAAATTCCTTCATATTACGCTTGCAGCATTTCAAAAAAGAAATCCATGCCCTTATGAGTCATAAGTTAATTTTCAAAAATCAGCTTTATAACATCTACCATACATATTTGCTGAGGTTTGGGTGTTTTTTTTAGACTGGGGGGTTCCAAAAGTTGTTTTTAGTGAAGATTAAGGTATTGTTGGGTTATCCTAAAAATAGTGTGTTTTTAATTTCATTATAAATACTGCTGTGTGGCTACATTCACGAATATGGAAATGTTTCCTACCCATCATACTCATAAAATTTAAAAGGAGTGCTATTCATAATTAAAATCTTTGTTGATAAAAGTTTAATTTCATGTTAATTTTAGTATTGTGCTAGGAGCCATGATGTTGTTCATTTCCTTAAAATGATATGGTATATACTTTTTTAGTCACTTAAGCTATTCATTATAATTGAAGAAAGAGTCTGTAAGCGGTATACAGATCAGAGCATTTTTAAAATGTGCTAATTTTAGTATATTATCTGTGTCCTGATTCATGTTGGAGATACTGGATAAAACAGTTTCCTGAGGGAACAAATTACCTGTGTTCCATGGGAAGGAAGTGAGTATTTTGGGTGAAAAGAGAGGACATTTTGGGGATGGTCAGGACAAGAGGCCAGGAGGGTGATGGCAGAGGAAAGTTAGGGTGGGCCTGAAGCTTGGAAATTATCTGTAGTCACAGGGAGTCAGAAACACAAAACTGACTCTTGTGCCGGTGAAATATCTTAAGAGCTGCATACCAGGAGGTAAAAACTCACTGTCCTGTGAAACTAGCAAGAGATGAATTGCCTGATTAGGCACCTTCCAGGGTGCCATCCCTGCTACCTTTCTCACTGCCCTCCCACATGTTTGTTAATCCGTGTTTTTAGCTGTGTCTTTCTGAATAGTGACAAGCAGAGTGTGGGTCTATCCAGTTCATGTACATGGTCTGTGTATCTTTTCAGGGCCACAGTACCAGCCATCAGTCCAGCAGACTTTGCCAGTAGCCACAAGGGGTATCAGGGAGAAAGTATGGATGGATCCTTGCAAATCCATCACTGCTGTGAGAAAAAACCAACTGAAATCACAGGAGTGGGTCGGTCAATCAAGTCACCTTCAGCTTGGAGGGACAGACAATAAGTGGGTGAAGCCTCTTGACATCATGACTAATTAGGTTTGCACATTATGTTCTGCTGAAGTGTGTCTGTGTGTTCCTTCTCTTGGTAGTACTCATTGCCACTGTCATGAACTTCAAATTTTTCTACAGTCAGAGGATCTTCATTCAGAGCACCACTTTAGAGTGCTAACTTGATGAGTTGACCGTTCGAACAGTCACAGGTATATTCAACTATAATGTTTGGTTTTGACTTTTGTTCCTTAAGACTCTGTCACCCTCCCCACCCACGCAGCAAAGTTAAGTTCCTCCAGTGGCACTCCTGCCTCATTCTCCAGGCATTTTTTTATGCTGCAATTGTTTACTTGTCTGCCTGCCCCACAAACTACCTGAGGGGTAGGTATAGTGTTACACTTACCTTTGTACCCTACCACCTAGCATAGTGTCTGGCCTTTGGAGGCCCAGTGAACATTTGCCAGTGATTGTTAGAGATGTTAATATTTGTCTAAAAAATGGTGAGACTGGACAATGCATTCCTGTTTTTTATCTGGAGGAACTGGTTAAGAGGGAGAGAGATTGTAGGAAAGAGAACTTGGAACTTCCATAAAAGTAAGAGGGGATGAATAAACTATGTACATAGAATGAAAATAACTTAGGGTAGCTGACTCCTGTGGGAATGGCCTGGGACTGGACTCCGAGGTACTGTTTTGTTCTCCTTCTGGCTCTGGTTTCAGATTAGCTGGCTGTGGGTTCTGCATATTAATTGTACTGTGTATGAGTTTTTTGGTTCATTCAGTCATTCATTCAGCAAATATTTATGGATTACCTACTCAAGTACCACTCGAAGTCATCTCCAGAGCTTGCCACAAGTTGTTGACCCTTGCTGCAGGATGATGATATTCAGTGGGTTAGAAACACATGTTTGGGAATTAAATGCTGTTGCATAGGTTGTGGCTCTTTTCCAGTGTGCTCGAGTTAGTCCTTGAAGTTTATATTTTATGACAGGATAGTTAAGTCATGTAAGTGTTTTAATGTTTTGGCAATATTTGCTCCCCCCTCCTTTTTTTTTTTTTTTTAAGCTTATTTTCATTCAAGCTTCACAGTCACTTCTAATGCTGTCCAGCAGTACGTTTCTTTCTTTAACAATATTATCCTTAGACTGCAAGACTCAACACACATCTGCGTATATAAGTATCTTTTTGATATTGAATACTTAGAAAAGAGCTCAAGGGATTAAGTTTTTGTATTCAGTGTCGTTTTTTTGCGAAGTCCATATGGTTATATAGCAACTGTTGGGGTGAGTAACTAGACCTTATACTTCCTTCTGTCATTCTTCCTCAGCCAGCATTCTCCTTTGGTGTCCTCTGTGATTGTAGAGGTTTGGCAGTGCAAGCAAATGAGAAACTTTCTAAGTCAGGAGTTAAAAACATTGAAATAAAATGGGCGGGGATTATATAAAGGAGTTGTTACAGATGTGTCCCTTCTCTGCAAGAATGAAATACATGCTGGGAGCTGGAGGGTGGTTTGGTGTTGGGAACCAGGTAGTTTTCATAATCAGAGATCTTATGTTCATGCTTATTGACACTACTAGGGATTCTGACACAGTTAATTGCAATTTGAAATGAATGTAACCTGTTCACGTGTTTGTATAGCTATAGATAATGGATATACGTAGTAGTCACAGAGGTAGAACCAGTCTTCCTATCCTTGGGAAAAATGGTGATTAGAACCTCGAGTTACAGTGGATGAGCACCTGGCCCGTGGTGATCCTGTATTAGGCCAGGATCAAGGAGCTTCACTCCATGTCAGACATACTGCATATCTTCATGCTCATTCATTGTTCCATATCATTTTCTGCAAGCTTCTTAGAAATCACCCAAATGGTAGAGGAGATAGCAGATCTACTTGCAGAATTGGGGTGCATGATCACACTGTCCAACAGAAATCTAATTGCAAGTCACATGTAATTTTAAATTCTCTGATAGCTACAGTAACAAAACTAAGGAAGTAAAATTAATTTTAATAATTTAATGCTTTTAACCCAGTATATACAAAACAGCATTTCAACATGCAATCAGTATACAAATTGTTCCTGAGATATTTTTACATTCTTTATTCTTTACAATGCTATAAAAATCTAGGGTATATTTTCACACTTAATACTTTTCAATTCAGGTGCTAAATTTTCATAAAGAATACTCGGTCTTGGGCTTCCCTGGTGGCGCAGTGGTTGAGAGTCCACCTGCTGATGCAGGGGACACGGGTTCGTGCCCCGGTCCGGGAAGATCCCACATGCCACGGAGCGGCTGGGCACGTGAGCCATGGCCGCTGAGCCTGCGCGTCCGGAGCCTGTGCTCCGCAACGGGAGAGACCACAACAGTGAGAGGCCCGCGTACCGCAAAAAAAAAAAAAAATACTTGGTCTTAGTTGAGACATACTTTAGACTCATATATCGGGGGTCTGCTAATTCATCTTTTGATCATGAACTGTCTCTTTTTGTAAGTACATGTTGATGCAGGATTGCCATCTACTTAATGGTCTATTCATTAGCATTCTAGATTTCTGTTCCTAGAATTTCTCTCCTATGAAGCTAGGTTTTTTTTTTTGTTTTGTTTTTTGTTTTTTGTTTTTTGTTTTCTTGCGTTATGCGGGCCTCTCACTGTTGTGGCCTCTCCCATTTGCGGAGCACAGGCTCCGGACGCGCAGGCTCAGTGGCCATGGCCCACGGGCCCAGCCGCTCCGCGGCATGTGGGATCTTCCCGAAACGGGGCACGAACCCGCGTCTCCCGCATCGGCAGGCGGACTCTCAAGCACTGCGCCACCAGGGAAGCCCGAAGCTAGGTTTTACCTTACCTTTTCACCTTAAAATTATTTTTAACCTACTTTAACTGCATATAACCATCACAGTAGAAACCTACTTTATAAACAGCTACAAATGTATATAAATTCTAATCCCTTTGTGAGCTGTTCAGATTGATGAGGTATAAAGTAATGGCTTTGGGGTGATTTTAATGTGAGTTTGGGGGTTATTTTAAAGTCCCCTGCGTTGACAAATGTAGAATTTGCAAAAATTGTTACGTCCATTTCAAGTTCTATTACTTTGAATTCATCATTTGAAAAAAGTGACCGCTAGGCTTGGTAATTTATTGTCGATATATTTCATTGTATAGATTAGATCTCTAGTATCCATCTCCAAAAGTCTCTTGACATCTAGCAATAGAAAGACAGGTGGTTATGATTGTTCTTTAAAGTAATTTTAAGGAAACTGACTATGGAGTTAATATTTAGCCCACTATCAAGGTTAGCCACCCACTGGTGACTTCTCTCTTTTACCTATTTGGCTTATTGTTTTCCAGTTACAGCCAGATTTGCAAGTGAAAATAGTGTTTGGAAGACAGTCTGTTAAAATTAAAGACCTAGTGTTATTCTGTCTTCATTTTATTGGAGCAACATTTCCACTGAGCAGTCAGTTTTACGGTTCTTTTTTTTTTCCCCTGCAGTCCCCCTCCAGCCAGATCACTGGAACATAAGGAATCTGTGGCTCTCTGTCTCTTTTTTTTTTTTAATAGTGTAAAAATGCTAGTACTGTCATTTTGGGGTACTGTCATCCAGTGGTTCTCAAAGTGTGCTTCAGGACCAGCAGTATCAGCATCACCTGGGGATTTGCTAGAAATGCAGGTTCTTGGGCTCTACGCAGACCTACCAATTCAGAATTTCTGGGGGCGGGGCCCAGCAGCCTGTGTTTCAACAGGCTCCTACCTGGACCCAGTTACAACCAAAGGCATTCTTTGCCTGAGGTTGTTATTGCTGGTGACAGGCACACAATGGTTGTGGGACCACTTTTCATGGTGTGATACCAGCCAAATGGAAATGGAGCTCATGACCTTGGCATCATTCTTCTTGAACGTCATGCCGTTGTCACCTGAGGAGGTGCAAGAGGAGCGTAGCTCCCCGCTCCAGACTGGTTCTATTTGTTTGTTTGCTCAACATATATTTATTGAATGTGTACCTGGGGCTAGGCCCTATTCTTGCCACAAGGAAACCGTAGTGAACAAAACAGAGAAGCTTCCTGTCCCTCTGACACTCACACTCTTAGAAGGAATATACTGGGGGTGCATGGCCTACAAGCCAAACTTGGCCACTGCCTGTTTTGGTAAATAAAGTTATATTGGAGCACAGCCACATCTCCTCTTTCCCATATTGTCAAAGCTGCTTTGTGCTACAGTGGCAGGGTTGAGTAGCTGTGACAGAGAAAACTGAACATATTTATTCTCTGGCTCTTGGCAGAAAAGGTTTGTGGATCCCTGGGAAAGACCATGCAAGAATGAATAAGTAATAGAGGTGACAAGTTAGGAGGTGACAAGTGTTATGAGAACCCATACAACAGGTTAAGGGAATAGAGAATGGGGGCCTACTTTAGATATGGTGGTCAGGAAGGGCCTTTCTGAAGACAGAACTTTAAAAGAAAAAATTTGAATTAAGTGAAGGATGTGTAAAGGAGGGTACAGCAAGTACAGAGGCCTTGAGACTTGGAATGTTCTGGGAACAGCAGTGAGGCCACTGTGGATGGAGGACAGTGATCGAGGGGGAAGAGGTAGGAAATGAAGTTGGCATAGCCAGGCCAGACCCTGCATATCCTGCATGGTGGGCTGTGGTGAGGACTGTTGAATTGTTAGTGCTTTGAGAAATATACTGTAGAAGCCCTTCTTTAGAGAGAGCTTTCTGGCAAAGGCTGGAAACTAAATCCCTAATGAAGCACATTCCAGCATCTCTAAGAAACATTTCTTTTTGAACTTTCCCCTATACTCTTCACTCTAGGGAGTCCATCAAGTAGGAAAATGGGAGGCAGTAGACTGCAGAGCTAAGAAAACATGAGCGAGTTGGAGAGAGGTAGATGGGACAATACTGAGGAGACGAGGGTTTCTAGAAAAGGAGACTCCCATATGCAAGTAAGTCCTAACTTCCAGTTCAGTGCTAGGAATCTGATTTCTGTAAAAGGATACTAATATACCTCTTTGGCCTCTTCCCAGGGGTTGTTGTGGAGATGAAATGCCAGCACATGTAAGAATGTTTTCTAAGTTAGATAAAGCGCTGCACAAATGTAAGGTGATGGTATTTTTATTATGGGAGATAAGATTAGAAAGGAAGATTGGAGCAAGGTAGATAGCGAAGGATTTTGATTGCCACACTAAGGTCAGCCTTTTCCTTTTTCCATACAGGTTATGGGATGGAAGGGGGGTGGGGGTAGTGCATGCAAAGTTTTAAGCAGAGAAAGGGCATGATGAAGAGGGGCATGTTTTAGGAAGCGTAGTGGGGTCCGTGTGCAGAGTAGGTTGGTGCCTGGAGCAGGAACCAGTTAGAGACTGGCGGAATGAGCTTGAAGTTAAAAGGACCTGAATTAGTCAGTGACAGTAGGAGCAAAAAGAAAAAATATGACTTGAAAGAAAGTCTTATTGCAAGAGAGCAAGGACTAAAGTATAATTTCAGGACAACCAGCCAGGTTGCTGGAAGGATAGCAGGTTCTTTTGGTAGTTGAGGAAGATAGGAAGGGACAGGTGGGGAAAAGATGGGGAAAAGAATAATTTTCAGCTTTTGACGTTCTGAATTTAAGGTGATGGTAGGTAGAAATCAGGAGTTGAGAAATACTACACTGGGGCTGAGAGAGAACTCTTGGTTAGAAAAAAGAATTTTATAGCCCCCTACATTGAAGTCTGGGGAATGGCTAGATTTCTAAGGAAGAAAGCATCTAGAGAAGGGAGGATCAGAGAGCAAAGGGAGAACCATGATTGTGATGTGACTTGGAAGCCACAGACCGTTCCTGACCACCCATCATCTGCAGTAGCACTTGTCATGCAAGTATTGACTTACTCCTTTAGATATAGGCTGCTTTGAATAGGGGTGAGAGGTAGAGTAGATGAGGAGATGGGAAGGGGAGAAACTAATACTAACCAAACACCTGCTATAGTAATAGTAATATTTATTGAGTGCTTACTATCTGAGGGGCACCGTGCTCAGCATTTCACATGTACCAACTCGTTTAGTTCTCACAACTGTCCTGTGAGGTGTATATTTATTATCCCAGTGTAATGGATGAGGAAGTTGAAGCACTGAGTTCAGTACCTTAGCCCAAGGTCACACAGTCAGTGATGAAGCTGGAATTCAAACCCAGGTCTGGGTTCTCAACATTAAGCTGTACTCTGTACCAGGCACTTTATAGACTGGTTCCTACAGCAGGGATCACAATTAAAAGGCTTAGTAAAATTTCAAAACAACCCAGCAGATATGTTATCCTGCTTTACAAATTAGGGATTTGAGTCTAAGTAAGAGAGGTTAGCTTATTTGTCCTAGGTCACCCAGGTAGTAAGTGGTAAAGCCAGGACTTGAACTAAGTTCTGTCAAAAACCAAAGCCCATGATCATTTTATTTCATTCAGAGGTCAGTAAACTTTGTGTACAGAGCTAGATAGCAAGTACGGCTTTACAGGCCACATGGTCTCGACTGCAGCTACTCCACTCTGCTGCGGTGGTATGAAAGCAGCCGTAAGACTAAACATAAACAGATGAACATGGCTATAATCCAATAAATCTTTATTTGTGGATACTGAATTTGAATTTCATATAATTTTCAGGCATGACTGAATATTATTCTTTTTAAAATTTTCTAAACATTTTTAAATGTAAAAACTGTTGTTAGCTCGTAGGTTGGACAAAACAGGTGGTGAGCCAGATTTGGCCCATGGGCAATGGTTTGCTGACTCCTACTTTAATCCATTCATTTAATAAATATACATTGAATACTTTCTCTATGCGGACACATTGTGTTTGGCACTGGGGATGAAAAGCAGAGGGAGTTCCAGTTCCAGCCTTCTAAGATGAGACAGGTAATTATAATACAATCTAGTATGAACTACAATAAATTTATACTTGCAAGGTATAGTGAAGGAATAGATACGGGAGGCTTCTCAGTTTTATGGATGAATTCATGAATGCATCCCAAAAGGAGTTATGTATTTGAGCTGTATCTGATGTTGGGGAAGAGTATCCCATGGAAAGAGACATGGGCAGAAAGAATTTTGCTCTGAGGGGAGACCATGAGAAATTTAACATTATTGGAGCAGAAAGGGAGGGGCTGATGCCAGGAGATGAACCTTGTCAATAGGATAGTTTAATGGGAACGAGTTTTTAGGAAATTTTAAACCAGTATGACTTTTGTGTTCTAGAAAGAGATGCTCTGAAGGATGGATTTACGGGGGGTGGGGCAGGGGGACGGACAGGTAAGTTACCGCAAGATAAGATAACTGCTGTAGTGGGTGCAAATGAGAGACCTATCTGGTGAATGGTTAGGCGTGGGGATTTTGGAATAATGAAAAGTCTAGGAAAACTCGGGGTTTGGGCTTCATTAGTTGGGCAGTGCTATTCATCAAGATGCATATCTAGGACAAAGAAGCATGCTTTAAGGGTGAAGGTGGGATGTAGGGA
>NW_006798559.1:503121-511873 GCF_000442215.2 Lipotes vexillifer | reverse complement strand
GACAAAGAAGCATGCTTTAAGGGGGAAGGTGGGAGGTAGGGAAAAGAGAAGTGACTTCCATTTTTAGCATGTTGGGTTTGAGGTACCTGTGGGACATCCGGGTAGAGATGACCAGGGACAGTTGAACATGTGGGTCTGGAATTCAGGAGGAATAGGTCTGGGCTAAGATAAATCCATAGTGGTAGAGTTGATTGCTCAGTGATGGTGAGAACATACAGATTAAGAAGATCGGTAGACCAATCATTAAGCCCTTGGGAACAGTTCACGTTTAAGGAGCAGGAGACTGGCTGAAGGGGATAGCCTGGAGAGCGGGAGAGCCAGGGGAGAGCATTGTCACTGAAACTTAGGAAGGTGATGTTCTGGAAGGAGGATGTGGTTAATATTGCCACAGAAAGGTCAAGAAGATAAGGAGTGAAGTGTTCTTTGGCTGGGACTGTTGGAGTGAGGAAGGTTGTGGAACTTAATGAGCACCTTCAAAGGCATAGGCTAGAGCCCAGATTGCAGTGTATTCAATCCTGAAGGAACGTGAGAAACTGGAAACACTTCTTAAAGATTAAGCTGTGAAGGAAAGGAGAGATGTCTGTAGCTAAAAGGTAGATACTACAGACTGATACTAAAGACTGGGAAAAGTCATTCACTCAACAAATACTGTGCCATGTACTGGTGTTGAAACTGGGGATAGAGTAATGAAAGATAAGAGGAGGTTCTCAATGTAGAGCTTATGTTTTAATGGGGGGGTTGGGTACAGAAAAGGAACATATAATTTAATTTTGGTTACTGATAAATATTCTGAAGAAGATAAAGCAGACTGGGGGATTAAGGATTGAATATGATGGGAGGTGAATGAGTGGTCTCTGTGTTTTTTTAAAAAAGATTGGTCAAGAAGGCCTTTCAGAGGAGGGTGACCCCTCTCAAGCAGAGACTTCAGGTATACAAGCCCTGGAGTTAGAATGAGGTAGGTTATGCGAGGAACAGGGTGGCTGGAGCTGACTAGGTGAGGAGGTGGGGATAAACTGGGTCCAGATTAGATGGGGCTTTATAGGTGATGGTGAGGCATTGGGGTTTAATCCTTTGAGTGTGGATCTAATGAGGACACAGGCCAAGTGGGTGAGAGGAGGGCCATTTACTGAGATGTGGAGGGGAGGAGCATTTGTGGAGGCTGGAGTCAGGAGTTCTGTTTCAGACATATTAGGTAAGAGATGTCTGTTAAATGTTCAAGTGGAGATGTGTGCTGAATCAACTGGAGTTGGTTGAATGAGTGTGAACAGGTACAGGCTCAGCAATATCATTAGGTATCTTAAAGTCAAGACTTGGTGTGATTCTGCTGCCTTTCTTTCCAGTTTATTGTGGCTTGAGTCCCTGAACCTTTTAGTAGGTAAGTGTCTGTTTGGGGAGCCTATGAACCTGTTTTTTACCCCCAAAGTAGCAAGAGAGAGGGAGCATAGAGGTCACAAGCCCGGTGTGTCTCCTGTGCCAGTGTTGCAGTGATACGGGTCCAGGCCAGGAGAGCTCAGTGTGGGACTTAGGCCAGTTTGGCAGCTGGATAATGAATTAGTTTATTTTAATCCTTTTCTCTTCAATAAAATCAAGAGAAGATAGAATAATAGACCTTTTGGTCCAGAAGGAAATCAACCATTTTTTTTCCCAAATAAAATTGCAGTCTGGAAAGGCTGAGTCACACTACTTGAGATCACAGTGAGGGCTAGAATTCAGATCCTATGACTCTTATTCCAGGCTCACTTTGTACTATATATGCTGCTGGGATGAAGTTACCCAAAACTGTAGGCTCAGGGAGAGTTATTAGTTTGTAGATACTCTGAGGCTAGATTTCTTCAGTGGATAAAATTTTCTGTTCACTCAAGTTTTTTTTTTTCTGAGATGCTGACTAGTAAATTTATCAATGGGACTTTGGAGCCAGACCACCAGGGTTCAGACCCCAGCCTGGTCACTTACTTTACAAACTGTGACCTTGGGTAAGTTGTTCACCTCTGTGTGCATCATTTCATGAGGTGGGCATAATGCTAGGGTGGTTATATTTGATGGTTATTATATATAAAATGTTTAGAATAGTGCCTGGAGTATGGTAAGCACTCATTGTCTGAGCCATCATCATCATTTTCATCTTGGACATACAAAACAGTTGTCTACCATACTTCTCAGCTCTTTGCCTGTAATTTGAGTGTTAACGTTATGCAAAGTATATGAGAAGATATAGGAAGGTAGGGTAAGATAAGGTATATAAGGTAAGATATAGTCTCTACCTTTGAGAAATTTGCATTATAATGGAGGGAGAAGTTTTAAAAGGCTTAGCTATTTGTTATAGGACAGTGAAAGCCATGAATAATCTCTTACTTTCCTAACATTCTGTGAATCTGAGTGTTCAGATGAAGGCAAAGGGACTAAGGAAAAAGAGGTTTGAGCAAGTTTTGTGGATAAGGGACTTGCCTGGGTAGAGGAGAAGCAGACATTCCAGACCAATGGGGTGGGCAGAAATGAGTGTGTAACAAGAAGGCCAAGGTAGGAAAACACAATTTGCGAGAATTTGTGAACAGTGAAAAGAACAGTTTTGCTGGGGAAAAGGCCCATGAAAAATAGTAGTGATTAGGATATATTGAGGATATATCAAAACCAAGCATACCAGACTTACCTCTTTTTTGATTGGGCTTCTAAATTGGTATATCAAAGTATCACCATAGACAGTATCTTTCATTAAGGTATATAAAAGACTGTCATTGTCCTCGTGGACAGGATATTAGATGATGATGTCAGAGGAGTGCATCACTGATTGAGTAGCTCAGTGTTGATCTGTAGATTAGTGGCAACCTAGAGTAAAGAGAGGACTAAGGAGGTGATTCTGTACCTCTTTTTTTCTGTTCTAAGATTTTTTTTTAAATTGAGATTAACACATTGGTAATATATTCTCCTGTTCTATTAACCAGGTTCATCACATCAGCATTTTACCATTTTTATATCAATTTCCTACCCCCTTACTTTTGGGGGGTTTGAACATTTTTAAAGCAAATCCGAGACCTGTGTATTATTTTACCCACAAATATTTCAGTATTTATCCCCAGTTGATAGGGATGCACTGCACACACACACGTGCCACAGTATCATTATCACACCTCACAAAATTAACAGCAATTCTTCAGTATTATCTAATACCCAGTTCACCTTCAGTTTTCCCAGTAGTCTCAGAAACGTCTTTTTAAAGTTAGTTTGTTAAAATCAGGATCCAAAAAAGATCCACATAATTACATTTGGTTGTTCTGTCCTTTAAAATCTCTGTAACAGCCCCCCCCCAAAAAAAATGCTATTTATTTTTTGAAGAAACTGAATCATTTCTTTGGTATTTCTAACATTCTGGTTTGCATTTTTATGATGTCATTTTATCATATTCTTTCATTCTCTGTATTTCTTTTAAGCAGTAATCAGTTCTAGAGGGTTGATTCAGATGTTTGTTGCATAGAATATTTCATAGGTGCTGAATATTTCATAATACTTATTATATCACATTAAGAGGCCCATAATGACTGGTTGTCTTAGTGGATTCAAATGTCAGCTGTCCCTCCATTGGCAGTTACTGATGTAAGCTGCCTGGATCTGTTGTTTCATAGTGATTGCAAGATGTTGATTTTTCCATTTTTGTTTTTCCTATGTTTATTTTATTCATTGGAATTTTTCTATAAAGAACTCTGATTTGCGTACTTTAAAGAAATCACTGTAATGCTCTCATAAAGGATAAATAAAATGAAATAGTGCCTTTCAGGATGTGAATGCTCAGGCATAATTAAATTAGAGGAAATAATGAAGAGGTTAGATACTTGTACCTATGTAAGACTCACTGTGAGTCGGATAGCTTCAAATGCAGATCCATACAGACATGTTGTGTTGGCAATTCACCTTCAACAATGTTGCCATCAATGCTGGTTCTGTTGAACAACTCTTGGTGTCAAGTTTTAAACAATTTACCCAAACAGTTACTGATGATTTCAGTGTGTGTTAAAATCTTACAAAAGATACTTAGTATCTATACGTAAAATTCAGTTAGCTTCCAAGTTCAAATAATTATAAACAGGTTTTTCTGTTTGGACCTTTGAAAGATATGTGAAAGGTAGAACAGCAGTTCTTCATTGTGTCATATTGTCCATCACATTGCAGGTTTCTTAAATCCCTGGCACTGACCTCCCAAATGCCAAGATGACACCCAAATTTCAAAATGCCCTTTCGGAAGTAATACCACACTCTTTAAAAACCACTAGTCAAGTGCAAATATTATTAAGACAGGAAATCAAATAACCACTATAAATAAACATTTGAAAATAGGAGATAAAAACCACCTCTCGGGCTTCCCTGTTCCCTGGTGGCACAGTGGTTAAGAATCCGCCTGCCAATGCAGGGGATACGGGTGCGAGCCCTTGTCCGAGAAGATCCCACATGCTGCGGAGCAACTAAGCCCGTGCGCCACAACTACTGAGCCTGCGCTATAGAGCCCGTGAGCCACAACTGCTGTGCCCACGTGCCACAACTACTGAAGCCTGCACGCCTAGAGCCCATGCTCCACAACAAGAGAAGCCACCGTCATGATTAGCCCACGCACTGCAACGAAGAGTAGCCCCCGCTCACCACAACTAGAGAAAGCCTGTGTGCAGCAATGGAGACCCAACACAGCCAAAAATAAATAAATAAGTTTAAAACAAAACAAAAAAACCCAAAACACCTCTCTTTTTGCTAATATCACTTTATGCCTAGAAAACGTGAAACTCATTTAAAATTATTACAATTATTGAGATAATTCAGTAAGCGGATTGGTGTATATACCTAGAGGTGAGAATTGCTAGGTCATAGGGTAAGGGAGCAACTTAATTTTCATTTAAAAATTGTTCTTGCACTCACTTATTTTCCGCCTCGTAGAATTGCTTGTTTCTTCCTGATTGTTACCAGTCTTAAGGATATTAAACCTTTTTTATATTATAGGACTTTTTTCTGAATCGTATTTGCCTTGTATATGCTTTGGCTCCCCCAAAGACTTTTCACTTTTATTATAAACCTATCTCTGTCTTTTCTGTATGCCTTCTGGGTTTCATCCTGCCTTAAAAGGCTGCTTTTTTGCCCTTTGCCATGCCCACAGTTTTTATGTTTATTTGTTTTTTAAGACAGAAAAGATAAAAAGAAATTGAGGGAGTGACTTGAAGGCATCCATATGGGGAGGAGGGAAAGTGAAAGCACCTGCTTTAGAGAGACAGGGAGGACCTGGAGGTGGGAAGTAGATCCCAGAGTAGACTGAGAGCCCAGGAGGTGAGGGATGTTTGTGAAGCAGGCAGCGAGTGTGAGGGACCTTGTAGGACAGTTGGTGGCCACCGGTCTGTTCAGTAACTGGGGGACAACAAATTTATTTGACCTTGACTTCTAGCAAGAAATACGTTTTTACAACACCCAGAAAACACACACAATGGAAACAAAAGTTTCATGAAATGGTCCCCTGTTTGCAGTGTACTCTGATAATTTTCAGTTCTGTTTTCAAGAAATCCTGATTAAGATCCACTAAATTAATGATTCTCAACCCAGTCAGACCTAGTGCCTCATTTATTCTTATAACAAATATTTTAAGGCTGTTGATTATCCTGAAATAAAGTTCGTAGATAGGTCATCAGCTACCTTAGATGTTACAGTGAAGCAGTTGACGGCCTGTACCTACTTACAGTAAATACCTTCGGATTTAGTGTAAACTAGACGGGTAGTGAGAAGCAGCCGCATTGCACAGGGAGATCAGCTCGGTGCTTTGCGACCACCTAGAGGGGCGGGATAGGGAGGGTGGGAGGGAGGCGCAAGAGGGAGGGGATATGGGGATATATGTATACATATAGCTGATTCACTTTGTTATACAGCAGAAACTAACACACCATTGTAAAGCAATTATGCTCCAATAAAGATGTTAAAAAAAAAAAAAGAAATAGGCTCAGAAGACATACCGTATAAAAATTAGAGGAAAATGAAAGAGCTGAGATATATGTAGATACTAAAATAAAAACTGTTCGAATAAATAAAAACAATATATGATAAGAGAAAGAGGGAAATTTTTAAAAATGGAAAAAATGATAAGAGAGGGAAGTAATTTTACTTGATGTGAGGATAACATAAGAAATTAGACTGTCAACATGGAGAAGTAAAAGTAGTATCACATACTCACCAGTGAGTTTGACCTTATTTATACCTGTGGTGTCAAAATAATTCCCTGTGAAATGACCTGGCATGAGACAAGGAAGTGATGAAGTCTCACAGAAAACCTGGAAGAATTCATCATTAGCAACCTGCTTTCAGACTCCAGTACTTAACTACCCTGCAGGGCATATCCTTTGATGGGCAGTGGGGTGTAGAGAATGGATTAGAAAAAGAAACAGTTAACAGCCATGTGGTAAACTTGGAGAGACATTCTCAGAGTAAAAAAAGAAAGAGAAGCAGCCCCCCAAATAAATAAGTTTAATATTTACTTTTCACAACATAGATTTCTAATATAGGATAACATATAGGATTGATCTTGATGCGAAATTTTTTTAATGTTAATAAAATTTAGAAAGAACCCTCTTTCATAAATCCTTACTAACTTAATGTTTAGAAATCTATTCAGAGACGTCTCTGTTACATACTATTTGAAAGTTATGGCTATAAAAGCAGTCTGATAGAGGTATGCTGTACTGGAAACTCAGCTACTACAAACAGCTTGTCATCAGATTTTCTGAAATGCTAAACAGTCTTAGTTCTAAATGAAGCAAAACAAGCTTTTCTTAACTTATAGGATAGTGTCACACCTGGAAAATAAGTTTACTAAAGCGTCAAGAAATATTTTGTGTTTATGGGGAAGATGGGGTTTGGTAGTATGCTCGATTTTAAAGTTTTTTGTTTGTTTTAATTTCCTACTTGAATGTCTGGTGGGAGATTTGGAAAATCTTGTTGGGATGCCGGGCAATTCTTTATTGCATTTCCAGACTCCTAGCATCTTTGGTACCTTTCCCCCAATAAATGCCAGTAGGACCCCAATCATTGTGGTGACCAAAAAATAACCCCCAAAGGCTCCCTGGGAATGGTACCTCCCAGGTGAAAGCTACTGTGATTAAACTGATTTTACTGGGCCCTGAGCTACAGTTTGCAAAAACACTTAGAGAAGCTTCTGGGTCCTCCTGAAAACTAGTAGAAGAATGACTTGCAACATTATTGCAAATATAAGATGGTTATTTCCCTAGTGTTGATGGGTCACTTCAGTTTGCTTTTGTCCTTTACATTCTGGCTTTCATACTCCAGGACAGATATTGATGGTCTTAATAAACTCATTTGACCTCCAATTTAGATGGTGTCATTGTCCCGTGAAACACTCAGAAATTCTTTCAAAGGCATGTATCAGTTTGTCTGATCTCTAAATACAGCCCATGCATTGACAGAGCACTCACTACACTGTTTGAGCGTCATTCGTTGAACCATCTGCCTCCTTGTTTCTTGGTTTTTTGGGTTTTTTTTTTTAATAAACTTTTTATTTTGTAGTAATTTTAGATTTACAAAAATGTTGCAAAGATGGTAAATAGACTTCCCACGTACCCCTCACCCAGTTTCCCCAAATGTTAACATGTTAACTTGACACGTTTGTCATAACTAAGAAACCAACATTGGTGTATTGTTACTCACTAAACTATAGACTTCCTCAGATTTTTACCAGTTTTTCGCCTTATATCCCCTTCCTGTTGCAGGATGCAGTCCAAGATTCCATGTTGCACTTAGTGCTTCCTGGTTTGGACTTGAGTAGCTGCACGGAGAGCAGTGGGCTCTTTCTCTGTACTGGGTCTGTGTGGAGCCGGCACATTTTCTCCACACTGCCTGCTCTCTGTTCTGCTCATTTTGTCTCTTAGTAATTTCTCTTGACTGAGTTTCTAGATCTTTTGCCATTCTGTCAGTATGTTGTATTTGTTTCTCATTTTAAAACAAGACATCCAGAACTGAATGCAGTTCTTCACATATGGTCTGACGAGAGCAAAATGTTGTGGAAATATTACAGTTGTGTATCCCACACGACTGTTAATGTAGCCTAAGCTTGTTTGTTTATTTCCTGGCTTTTTAAGCAGCTGCATCCCATATTGGGCTAATACTGAAGCTGAAGTTCTGCTTAGTTAATTCACCCAGAGTTTTTTTGTTTTGTTTGCTTGCTTGTTTTAATCACATGAATTGCTCTTTAATCCAACAGAAAGACGTTACGTGAACCCCTTTAAAAATTCATCTCATTTGTTTTGGCACACCCATTTGCCTCTTTGAATTTCTATCCTATCCTCCAGTGTTTTAACTGTTTCTTTTATGCAAAGCTTATAAGTATGCTTTCTGTCATTTTCTAAGACAGTAATAACAATATCGTATAGAACAGGGTCAAATACAGGACCTTACCATGGCACAAGATGGCAAGTGAAAAGAAGCTGTACAGCAAGTATGTAACTGTATGAGGAAGCTAAAAAATGTTGTTAGCATAGGCTGAAGGCCGTGATTCAGTCTTATATGCTGACTGGGGTGGCGCCTAAACTAGAACTCTTGCAGAGTGAGAGCAGATGAATTTTTTGGAGGACTGATAGGTGGAGGGTCACTTTTACCTAAGAATGGAGCCAGCTGTTATTTATAAGATTGTCAGTTTATGCTTCATTTGACTGGATGTACCTGAAACTTCTACTTTAAGATTTCATGAGCCTTTCTTGAATTAGGCTTTTTTTTTTTTTTTTTT
>NW_006798559.1:499463-503102 GCF_000442215.2 Lipotes vexillifer | reverse complement strand
GTGGCCTCTCCCATTTGCGGAGCACAGGCTCCGGACGCGCAGGCCCAGCGGCCATGGCTCACGGGCCCAGCCGCTCCGCGGCATGTGGGACCCTCCCGAAACGGGGCACGAACCCGCGTCTTCTGCATCGGCAGGCGGACCCCCAAGCACTGCGCCACCAGGGAAGCCCAAATTAGGCTTTTTTATGAATGGCATTGAAAATTTTGGAGGACTTTAGACACACTTTTTTTTATCATCAAGGATTTTTTTTTAATATTTATTTATTTACTTTTGGCTGCATTGGGTCTTGGTTGCTACGCACGGGCTTTCTCTAGTTGCAGCTAGTGGGGGCTACTCTTCATTACGGTGTGCGGGCTTCTCATTGTGGTGGCTTCTCTTGTTGCAGAGCATGGGCTCTAGGCACACAGGCTTCAGTAGTTGTGGCACGTGGGCTTCAGTAGTTGTGGCTCGCAGGCTTTAGAGCGCAGGCTCAGTAGTTGTGGCGCACGGGCTTAGTTGCTCCATGGCATGTGGGATCTTCCCGGCCCAGGTCTCGAACCCATGTCCCCTGCATTGACAGGCGGATTCTTAACCACTGAACCACCAGGGAAGTCCCTCAAGGATGTGTTTGAATGATACTTCATTTCCCATTTTTCGTTTTTGTTTTTCCTGTTGGTCTTTTCTTAATCTTTAAGAGCCCATTGTTTGTTGTATTTGTTGCAAATATTTCTCTCCATCTGTTGTAATTGACTTATTTTGTGGCTCTTTTGTCAATATTAAAGTTTTATACTTACCTATTATCAAATTTACATTGTGCTTCCTTGCCTCCTTTATGGTTTCAGGTTCCCTGTATTGCTTAGAAACTTCTCACACACTAAGAGGTAAAATAGAGAGATCCTCTTGCAGTTTCTTTTAAGAAGTTTATAGCTTTTTTAAAAAATCTAAACATACTTGCCATTTTTAAGATATATGCCAACCAGTCAGTCCTTTTCGTTGAGAATGGAATTTTTATGCATGTGTGAGAAATGTGTCATGCATTCAGAAATGTGCAAGATGTCTACATTCAGTAAAAAGATAATAAAACAAAGGACATTGTATCCATCTGTATTAAAACATAGGCTGTCTCCCAGACATGTCCATAACCACTATCTGGACCTTTGTCTTGATCATCCTCTTGCCTGTCACTATAGTTTTATCCCCAGTAAATCTCTTCCTATCTAAGCAGCGTATTGTTTAGTTATGAATCGCGGAGTGACAAGCTCGGAGCTCTCTGTGTGAGGAAAGGGCACTTTGCACCATTGGACACAAGCTCCTAGGAGAGGAGGAGCTGAACAAAGTCTGTCTTCAGCCCCCCTGGGAGTTTCCCAGAGACGCTTTTCAGAAGTCACTGGGTGAGGTCACGAGTGGACCTTGAAAGATCAGGGCCACCACAGAGCGGGGGATTTGGCTGGGCCTTCGTGTGGACCAGGGTGGATCTCCGGCCGAGATGCGGTCAGAGGACAGCCACTCACATCCCCCGCTCTCAGGAGCAGGTCAGAGCAGAACACCTGTGGGGTGAAGCTGAACCTCCCTCCTGGAGTGGAGAACAGGAACTTACAACATCAGCCAAGTCCAGATGAGCAGCGGAGCCTGGGCCAGACTCCCTGGGCATCATTCTGTCCTCAGGTCAAAAGGAAAAAGTATATAATTTTGTGTGTGTGTGTGTGTGTAGTTGATTCTTGCTGTTCTTGGTAGCTGTGTTCTGTAAAGTTGCCGTGAACACAGAAGTAGCGAATACTCAACCAGGGCTCCAGCAGAAATCCAGGGCTGCGTTCCTGTGAGCCTCTGGTCACGCTTTCATCAACAGATCAGTACATAACCTCGTTTTCTGTGTGTTTCTGTTGAAAGACACCTTACTTAAGATGCAGTTGATTCATAAACGTAGAAGTCATAGCTAACAGCACTATAATTCATGACTGGACAGAGTTTATCTAACACATATTTTCTCAGCCTTGTGGTGTTAGGAACACTAGACAGCACTTCAGCACTACACTAGGGGCCACTTTAAATAGTGAGATCACCTACAAACAATACAGAAAGTTGAAAAACGTGACAGTACATAGACCATGAAAAGGATGCTTGTTTACAGGATGAACTGAAACAAGAAGGCAGAGCGGCCACTTGTTTGAGCTCAGCTAGGAACGTGCACATTGGTAACTCAGATGTGCATGGGTGACTTTGAAAGCACTGCAGGTATGCTATGTAAGTATGTATGTGTATATGTATGTGTGTGTGTGTGTATGTATATACACACATACATATACACATACATACACACACACACAAAACAGGGAAAGTTAATCCAGGATGTTAGTCGCCAGGATAGTAACTTGGGGTAGTTACTACTAGAAGGGGCGTAAGGGAGACTTTTGTTCTGTTAACTTGATCTGGGTGTTAGTTACACAGGATGTGTTCACTTCGTGAAAACCAAGCTGCCTATTTATGATTTGTGTACTTTTCTAAATGGTGTTCCACTTCAGTAAATAGTGTAAAACAAACAATACTGTGGCTTCAGGATCTAGGCGGTGGCCACTCATTGTGCATGGCTCTTGAGTGTCACTGCTCTATTGTGGACAAGTTGTTCTCAGCTACTGCATGGCTGTCATTCTGGGGGTTCCCACTTCACCATCTTCCTGGTGATTTTAGTTGCTTCTCTCTTATTTTGGGTCTCCTGTTTCCTAGATTCGATCTCCCCATTATTTCCTCTTCTCACTCTTCTGTAGTGGAGAAAGGGTGCACTGGGAATAGTTTTGTAAGAACTTAACAAATATGAAAATATTGTTAATGCTACCCTCATCCATGAATGATAACTTTGCAAAGTATATAATTTTAATTTGGAAGTTCCTTCCTTTAGAACTTTGATGACATTAGTGTATTACCTTTTGGAGTCCAGTGTTCCTGTTGAACATACCAAATTCTTGATCTTTGTGTCTGACCTCTATTTCCTTCTTCCCCTATTCCCTCTCCTGGAAGGTAGTAGAATCTCCCTTAAGCCTGCTCTTTTGAAATGTGGTTAGTTGCTTTCCTTTTATGCATTTTGTTCGGTACTGTATGGGTCTTTTCAGTCTGGCAATTATATCCTCTTTTCTGGGAAGTTTTCTTGAATTATTCTGTTGATTATTTTCCTCTCCTCCATTTTCTCGCTTTCAGGGCAAAGTTTTAAGAACTCTTAGGATTTACTCTCTTAGCAACTTTCATACATAACACACAGCAGTGTTAATTATCTTTGTCATGTTGTGCATTTCATCCCTAGTACTTATTTATCTTATAACTGGAAGTTTGTACCTTTTGACTGCCTTCATTCAGTTCCCCTTTCCCCCATCCCCTGCCTCTGGTAACCACAAATCTGATCTCTTTTTTCTGTGTTTGTTTGTTTGTTTTTGAAGTATAATTGACCTACAATACTGTGTTAGTTTCTGTTACACAACATAGTGACTCAGTATTTCAGTACATTTCAAAATGATCACTACAGTAAGTCTAGGTACTATCTGTCACCATGCAAGGATATTACATAGTTATTCACTATATTCCCCACACTGTTTATTTCATACCTGTGACTTGTTTATTTTGCAACTGGAAGTTTGTACTTCTTGATCTCCCTCACCTATTCCTTTCCTTTCC
>NW_006798559.1:457999-499453 GCF_000442215.2 Lipotes vexillifer | reverse complement strand
TCCCTACCCGCTCCCCTCTGGAAACCACCTATTTGTTCTCTGCATCCGTAGCTCTGTTTCTGTTTTGTTATGTTTGTTCATTTCTTTTGTTTTTTAGATTCCACATATAAGTGAAATAATACAGTGTTTGTCTGACTTATTTCACTTAGCATAATACCCTCTAGGTCCATCCATTTGTCACACGTGGCAAGATTTCGTTCTTTTTTTATGGCTGGGTAATATTCCATTTTATACATATGTATGTATACGTATGTATGTATACATACACACACACACACACACACACACACACACACACCTACACACACACACACACCCCACATCTTCTTTACCTCTTCATCCACTGGTGAGCACTTAGGTTGCTTCCATATCCAGCCCATTGTCAATAATGCTATAGTGAACAACATAGGGGTATATATATCTTTGCTAATTAGTGTTTTTATTTTGTTCAGATAAATACCCAGGAGTGGAATTGCTGAATTGTATGGTAGTTCTATTTTTAATTTTTTGAGGAGTCGCCATAATGTTTTCCATCTCCCTGATGATTAGTGATGATGGGTGTTTTCTTCATGTGCCCATTGGCCATCTGTATATCTTCTTTGGGAAAATATCTATTCAGGTTTTAATCAGGGGTTTTTGTTTTGTTTTTAATGTTGAGCTGTGTTAGGTTTTGGTATGTTTTGGATATTAACCCTTTATCAGATATATTGTTTGCAGATATCTTCTCCCATTCACTTGGCAGCTTTTTTGCTTTATTGATAGTTTCCTTTGTTGTGCAAAAGCTTTTTAGTTTGGTGTAGTCCCATTTGTTTATTTTTGCATTTGTTTTGCCTGCTTCAGGAGACATATTCAAAGAAATGCTATTAAGACCAATGTCAAAGAGCTTACTGTCTATGTTTATTTTAGAAGTTTTATAGCTTCAGGTCTTAACGTTTGTTTTTTTTTTTTTTGGTTGCGCTGGGTCTTAGTTGCGACTCACGGGCTCTTAGTTGTGGCTCACCTCCTAAGTTGCATCATGTGTGCTCCTTAGTTGCAGCCAGTGGGCTCCTTAGTTGCGGCACATGTCCTCCTTAGTTGTGGCTCACCGGCTCCTTAGTTGTGGCATGCAAACTCTTAGTTGTGGCACGCATGTGAGATGTAGTTCCCTGACCAGGGCTCGAACCCGCATCCCCTGCTTTGGAAGGCAGATTCTTAACCACTGCACCAGAAGGGAAGTGCCACATTTAAGTCTTTAATCCGTTTTGAATTTATTTTTGTGTGTTGCTAGAGAGTAGTCACTTTAATTCTTTTGCATGTAACTATCCAATTTTCCCAACACCATTTATTGAAGAGGCTGTCTTTTCCCCGTTGTATATTCTTGCCTTTGTCATAGATTAATTGCCCATATAAGTGTGGGTTCATTTCTGGGCTCCCTGTTCTGTTCCCTTGATCTGTGTGATCTTGGTCTGTTTTTGTGCCAGTACCATACTGTTCTGATTACTTTGTAGTATAGTCTTGATGTCAAGGTGCATGATTCCTCTGGCCTTGTTCTTTCTCAGATTGTCTTGGCTCTGCAGGGTAGTTTGTGTTTCCATACAAATTTTAGAGTTATTTGCTTTAGGTCTGTGGAAGATGCCAATCGTATTTTGATAGGGAATTCATTGAATCTGTAGATTGCCTTAGGTAATGTGGTCATTTTAACAATATTAACTCTTCCAATCCGTGAACGTAGTATACCTTTCCCTCTGTTTGTGGTGTCTTGAATTTCTTCCATCAGTGTCTTACAGTTTTCTGAGTACAGGTTTTTAACCTCCTTAGTGAGGCTGATTCCTAGGTATTTTATTCTTTTTGATACGATTTTAAGTGGTATAGTTTTCTTAATTTCTCTTTCTGATAGCCGTTAGTGTATAGAATATGCCACAGATTTCTGTATATTAAGTTTGTGTCCTGCAACTTTACAAATTCATTGATGAGTTCTGGTAGTTTTTTGGTGGTGTCTTTAGGATTTTTTATGTATAGTATCATGTCATCTGCAAACACTGACAGTTTTACTTCTTCCTTTCCAATTTAGGATCCTTTTATTTCTTGTCTGATTGCTGTGGCTAGTCTTCCAATGCCATATTGAATAAAAGTGGTGACAGTGGGCATCCTTCTCTTGTTCCTGATCTTAGAGGAAATGCTTTCAGCTTTTCACCATTGAGTATGATGCATATGTGGCCTTTATTATGTTTATGTTTGTTCCTTATATACCCACTTTGTTGAGAGTTCTTTTTTTTTAATCATAAATGGATGGTGAGTTTTGTCAAAAGCTTTTTCTGTATCTATTGAGATGATCATATGATTTTTATTTTTCAGTTTGTTAATGTGTATCACGTTGATTGATTTGTGGATATTGAACCATCCTTGCATCCCAGGGATAAGTCCCAGTTGATCATGGTGTATGATCCTTTTAATGTATTATTGAATTAGATTGCTAATGTTTTGTTGAGGATTTTTGTATCTGTGTTCATCAATGATACTGGTGATATTGGTCTATAATTTCCTTTTTTTGTGTGATATCTTTGTCTGGTTTTGGCATCAGGATGATGCTAGGCTTGTAGAATGAGTTTGGAAGTGTTTCTTCCTCTGCAATTTTTTTGAATAGTTTGAGAAGGATAGGTGTTAATGTTTGGTAGAATTCACCTATGAAGCTGTCTGGTCCTGGACTTTTGTTTGTTGAGAATTTTTTGATTACTGATTCAATTTCATTACTAGTAATTGGTCTGTTCATATTTTCTATTTCTTCCTGACCTGATTCTGTCTTTGCAGATGATACAATTCTAGGAATTTGGCCATTTATTCTAGGTTGTCCATTTTATTGGTGTATAATTGTTTGTAGTAATCCCTCATGATCCTTTGTATTTCTGTGGTATCAGTTGTAACTTCTCCTTTTTCATTTGTGATTTTATTGATTTAGGCCCTCTCTCTTTTTTCCTTGATGAGTCTGGCTAAAGGTTTATCCATTTTGTTTATCTTTTCAAAAAAGTAGCTCTTAGTTTCATTGACCTTTTCTATTGTATTTTTAGTCTCTCTTTCATTTATTTCTGCTCTCATCTTTATGATATCTTTTCTTCTACTAATTTTGGGTTTTGTGTTCTTCTTTTTCTAGTTCCTTTATGTGTCAGGTCACTTTCAGGATATTGAAACGTCTAGATTTGGGTTCCAGTTTTCTTTAACGTTCTATTCTCTGTCTTTCCCTCCTCCACCTTCTCCTTCTTGAAATAATTTAATTAAGATTTAACTCATACTCTTCTCTTTTCAGTAACACTTGCATATTATTCTGTTGTCAACAGTGCCTTGAGTTCCCTAGGTCAGAGGCCCTCTGTTTTACCCTCTTTAATGAATAAACTTCACACTTCCACTTGGAGTAGAGTATGTTGGAAAGGCAACTTACAAATTTAACTGCTTCTGGAAGAGCTTTTACATCTTTCATCTTTAAATGATTTTCCACTCTAATCCAAGTTCCAGCAATACCTGATGCTGCCAGTCCTAGACATTTTGTTGAATCTTTACTGTAAATTGGGTGGTTTTTTTGCTTCCCCCCTTTACCCATACAAGGATTCAGCTTTCTCCAACCTCCTAACTCCGTTACCACTCATCCATCTGCTTCCCAGCTTCCAAAATTTTGTTGCTATTATTTATTTGTGTTCTCCCTTTTCTTATTTCTTATTCTTAATTTCTTATTTCTTATTCTTATGTCTTATTCTTATTTCTTATGAAATTGTCTTTTTTGAATTCCAATACTAAATTTTAAGGTTTTCAGAAAAGAACAAAATTAGGTCTTGCCTTATTATCTGTTCTAGACCTTATCGTCACAGAATTATGGTTCAGTCTTAAATGCCACTGTCCAGTGCACTGTTGTCCAACACAATAGCCACTAGCCATGTGAGCCCTTGAAATGCAGCTGTGCAATTCAGTGTGGAACTGAATTTTTAATTTTATTTGTTTTTGTTTGTTTGATTGTTTGTTTCTGGCTGTGTTGTGCAGCTTGCAGGATCTTAGTTCCCCGACCAAGGATCGAATCCATGCCCCCTGCAGTGGAAGTGTGGAACCCTAACCACTGGACCACCAGGGAATTCCCTTTAATTTATTTTAATAAATTACATTTAAATAATCACATGCGGCTAGTAGCTGCCATACTGGACAGTGCAGGTCCAGTGCTGGTGAACTAGGAGTTGGAATGTAAATTCTAGTCGGCATATCTTCTACATGGAAGTTTTTTTCCTGTTTCCTTCTCCTTAATTTATACATTTCTTCATTCATATCAGTGTGGACACGTGGATTTCTGTATTATTCAGTGGGCATTATTTTTTTATTATTGATTTTGATGCTCAAATTATCCCAGATTTGGACAGTGGAAACCCCATTCAGGTTTCTTCTGTGTCCTTTTGACATGTACCCTCTTTCTGGATCATTCATTCTAGACCTTAGACATTACAGGCTCCTCACGTATTCACCCTGTCCTAACCTCTGGAATCATCCATTTCTCCAAGGAGCTCTGGTTCCTCTTAGTGGAGGATAATGGAAACCAAGATCTGGTTGCTTGGTGGGCTCATTGCTGCTGGACCAGCACTGCTTCTAGGCTCTGTAAGCCGACAGGGGATTTTTAAAGACTGATGGCTTTGGACAGTACAGATAGAGAGATATTTCTATCATTGCAAAAAGGGAAAAGATGGGGTTACTAGAATTTAGGAGTTCAGAGGCTCCTACTTCCCCAGGCCCATCTCTACACAGTTGGTGCTTGGCCTTTGAGTGGATTCAGCTGGTTGGTGATGAGAATGCCAGAAGAGGTTGGTGCTAGAACCCCAACCCTAGACCAGTTGCAAACCCTAGACCAATTGTTTCTCAGCCTCGGCACCACTGACATGTTGGGCCAGGTGGCCATCCTGTGCTTTGTAGGATGTTTAGTAACATCCCTGGCCTCTACCCACTTGATTCCAGTATCCACCCCACCCCCAAATGTTTCCATATATGGCCAGATATCCCCTGGAAAGGCAAAATGACCCCATTGAGGACCACCTCCCGGACCATCATTGCAGAAAAGAATATAGAAAGGTAGACTTGGAGCTGAGAAACAGTAGTACTAACCAGCACCCTACTTTACACAACCTTGAAGTGTGAAGGAAGGGAAGAGAAATTAACGTTTATGTTCCTGTTATAGCCCTACAATACAGAGAGATTAGTATATGCTTTTTTTTTTCTTTAGTTGATGAGGAAAGCAAAGACCAGTTAAGTAATTTCTTCGCAGTCAGGCAGGATTCAGATCCTTTGCTGATAAAGTTATTCGTTTACATGCTCTTGAAGTTTGTACTTGAATTTTTAGGTTGTAGTTATTGCCATAGTCTTTTTAAGTGGGGCAACTATTCTTTTGAGTGTTGCATTTTCAAGTCATTATGGATATATTGTCAACCTGGGTGCATTTTTCTGGATGGTGCCCTACTGGAGCCATGCTTAGAATAATGGCTAAAAATGTTCACAAACAGAGGGAAGAAGAAACATGAATAATATTTGTTAGTCAATTCCCTGGTGGTTCAGTGGTTAGGACGCTGCGCCCTCACTGCTGAGGGCCTGGGTTCAATCTCTGGTCAGGGAACTAAAATCCCGTAAGCTGTGCGATGTGGCCAAAAAAAAAATTATGTTAAAGCCAATGTCTTATTTTGTTTTTTAGTTTTGGATACTTATATTTGAGTACTAGTTAACTTGATTTCCTAGAGATTTGCTTCAGCGCTGCCTATTTTTCTCATTTTGCCTTTATGCTTAGTCCTTTACTTCTTTCTATTCCATAATGTTGTGTATCACTCTCAGTGGTAGAAAGGCATGTCCTCTCTCAAAGGAAATCTCCCAAAGATCAGCCTAATACTTTACAGTACCTTGCACGACTCATGATCGCCTCAGACCTAACATCCAGAGTAGGCTAGTTTGCTTTCTAAGCCAGACATAAACCGCTTTTTCTCTTCCAGAGCTAGAGCATTCTCTGTACTTTGCGTTAGTCCTAGTCCTCTCCAGAGTTTTATATCTGTTGTAGGACTCTTTGCTTTAAAATCAGTGAAGGAACTAGAGCAGACACAAACATAACGTAACAGTTGAAGGTAGGATTTTTGAAGACCTGTTAGATCTAAAATCGGTTCGCCTAGAAAAGAGGAAGGGGACTTCCCTGGTGGCTCAGTGGTTAAGAACCCGCCTGCCAATGCAGGGGACACGGGTTCAGTCCCTGGTCCGGGAAGATCCCACATGCCGCAGAGCCTCTAAGCCTTTACGCCACAAGTACAGAGCCTGTACAGACCCAACACAGCCAAAAAAAAAAGAAAAGAGGAAGTGACTTGATTCTTTTTTTAAATAAATTTATTTATTTATATTTGTTTATTTATTTTTGGCTGCACTGGGCCTTCGCTGCTGCGCGCGGGCTTTCTCTAGTTGTGGTGAGTGGGGGCTTCTCTTCGTTGTGGTGCGCAGGCTTCTCATTGCGGTGGCTTCTCTTGCTGCAGAGCATGGGCTCTAGGCGCGTGAGCTTCAGTAGTTGCGGCGCACAGGCTCAGTAGTTGTGGCTCGCGGGCTGTAGAGCGCAGGCTCAGTAGTTGTGGCGCACGGGCTTAGTTGCTCCATGGCATATGGGATCTTTGCAGACCAGTGATCGAACCTGTGTCCGCTACATTGGCAGGTGGATTCTTAACCACTGCGCCACCAGGGAAGTCCCAGAAGCGACTTGATTCTTGTCTTAAGCTATGTAGTGGCTTTCTGAGAGCGGATTTAGAGTAACTGCTTTATGTGGAGGAAACATGGAACAAAGGGACCTGAAGTTGTATTTCAGTGTTTTGAAGAGAAGGTACCTCAGGGACTGGTTGGTATGAAGCGTTATGTCAGGGTGAGGTTAATTGTGGGGCTCTGTTGTACTCTCCCAACTAGAACAGGTCATCTTATATTGCTCTTATTTGTTGGATGTGTTCCCATAGTTCTCTGCCACTTACTCTTCATACTGTATTTCAATTGCTTGTTTACTTATTTTTATTCCCTATTAAACTTTAAACACTAAGTGGGTCCTATAGGTGCTCAGAAACTTGTGTTCATTGAAGTAATGTTGTTAAAGTAATTTAATACAAAATTATCTCCTAATATCCATGCAGGACAAGTCCTTTACACTATAATAGAAAGGGCTGTCATGTGCAGACTGTGAATTTATCACAAATAAATGTGCAGACATTTCTAGCTCAAATAATTATTAAATAGTATGTTTTCTGGTCCCTCCCTATTCATCTTGTGGTTTTCTTCCCCTTTCCCTAAAACAGTTGCAGAAAATCAGTTTTAAAGTGTTTAAACAATAGGCAGGATGTTTTGGGGTCGGGGGGTGGCAAATCCCATTAAGTATGTTTCACCTTTTAGTTGTTTAAAATGGCATTCTTCTCTCTCACAAATATATGTAGTCTGTCTTTTCAGGAAAGGCAAGAGGTCCCCTACTGCTCTTTGTACTGTATTGGCCAACTATGCAATGGGAAGGCGTTCTGAACAGCAACTTCAGCCTGTTGTCAGTGCCCACTAGTGAGCTGTCCACGTTGTCTGTGCGGTGTCTAGCGTACCCGTATTATACACTGTGCTTGGGAGAAGTCATTCTGTGAACGCTTAGCTTGAAACTCAGTGACTAGTTGATACTTCAGCAAGAATTAACAAGTACAGGATATAGAATCCATCTCTGGGGCCAAAAAACATTAGTTTTGTTCTATAATTTCATTAGGTCAACTGTTTTACCCATTTATACCTCAGTGTAAAACCAGCCATCCTGTCACCTTCCATGCTACTGTACAAGTTGAGATGGGATGGGGGAGTTTTTGTCTGTGTTAGGTTTTCGTGGAGTTTTTTAACGAAACATTTTAAACATGTAGAAAGAAAGAAGATTTTGCAGATATGGGCGAATTTCACTTTGTACCCTTTCTTGATTCCATTCTATTTCCTTTTTCTCCCTACTTCCCAGAGGCCATCACTTCTTGGAGCTGGTGTGTATCCTTTCCGTTCACATTTCAGCATGCTTTCCACATATGTATGTGTCCATAAACTCTAATTATAGAGTATTGTGTATTTTAAAATTTACATAAATGCTTCCATGTGGTTTGTATCCTTTTACAACTTGTTTTTGTGGGGACTTATACATGATAATAGCAGTTTGTTGGAGTACGATGTTCTAGAATTTCATTATGTGATTATGTCACGTATAATAGGTTGTTGATTCCCATGTCTGAAGATGTGTGTATGCCAGATTTCCTTATGTTTGAAAAGACCAAAAAAGAAAAATAAATTATATATTTGAGTCATATTGATATTCTGCTGTGATTTGAAAGAGTGAGGCCTGACATGCTTCTTGCTTACTGAAATTTTTTTTTTTTTATTTTTAAGGTTTTTTTTTTTTTGTCTCTGTTTTGTTTTGGTTTTGGCTGCGTTGGGTGTTTGTTGCTGCGCACGGGCCTTCTCCAGTTGCAGTGAGTGGGGGCTACTCTTTGTTACGGTGCATGGGCTTCTTATTTTGGTGGCTCCTCTTGTTGCAGAGCACAGGCTTCAGTAGTTATGGTGCGTGGGCTCAGTAGTTGTGGCTCGCAGGCTCAGTAGTTGTGGCACATGGGGCTTGGTTCCTCTGCGGCATGTGGGATCTTTGCAGACCAGGGATCGAACCCGTGTCCCCTGCACTGGTAGGTAGATTCTTAACCACTGTGCCACCAGGGAAGTCCCTGAAATTTTAAATAAAAGAGATGGTAATATTTTTAAACATTTACCAGTATAGGACATGGATTTTCAAAAAGTTAAGAGAACACTACTCTAGAATAAGAACTTAACAAAATAGTGACTTTAGGTAGAGCTGTGTTTGATCAATTATCAACCTCTGGAAATATATATATATATATGTAAAAACACCTGCCTTGAAAGTAATTCCTCAATCTCAGGGTTTCATTTTAGAGAAGTTATGTGATAGGTAAAGTTAAAGTCTCTCACAAAATAAAGAATTAAGGGAAGAATAATAAACATGACATTAAATGTGTATCTCTATGCCATAGTAAATAAAAAGTTCTAAAGACATCCATTTCTGAAACAAACAAAAAACAGATTAATTGTTGTCAGATGATCTGCTTTAGTAGGTAACCCTTCATCATCATCACTGTGCCTTAGGAGCAATCTATGTAGTGCTTGTGGGCCTCTGTATTCATCTGTAAAAGAAGAACAGTTCAGTGACCAAGCCCTTAGCAGGTGCCTGAGGCATCAAGGTCAGTTAAACACTAATTGGTTAGTGGAGATGATCTGAGGAAGAGTCTCCTGTGTCATTTTATACCTGTTTTAAGGGCTTTAATTTTTCAGACCGGTCCCAATAGGTTTGAAACGTAATGTATTTTTTACTAATATTCTCCTTTACAAGTCTCTGCAAAATGCTCATGTAATCACTAGATATTTTTATAAAAATTACCACCTTCTTTAAGGGCACTTGTCTTTTTGAGAGGGCTAGAGCTTTCTGCCCTTGCCCTGTAGGCCTGCCTGGAGGGTCTTTAAAACAGGGCAGGGCTTCTCTGGTGGCACCGTGGTTGAGAGTCTGCCTGCCAGTGCAGGGGACACGGGTTCCTGCCCCGGTTCAGGAAGATCCCACATGCCGTGGAGCGGCTGGGCCCGTGAGCCATGGCCGCTGAGCCTGCGTGTCCGGAGCCTGTGCTCCGCAATGGGAGAGGCCGCAACAGTGAGAGGCCCGTGTACCGCAAAAAAAAAAACAAAATAAAAACAGGGCAGTGTTTCTGATTAGTATGCATTGTTTATAGCAACTAAATGGAGTTGCACACATATTTGGAAATATTGAGATTTTAGTTTTGGCTTTTATATATGAAATTGTTAACACAAATCTGTGGCTGATAAAAAACCTGCTTCCCAAGAACAGACCCTTCGTTTATACAGCTGGCAACCAAGCTCTTCTGGGCTAATGTTGCCGAATGGGGGCTGATGCCTAGAAGTATTCGGCACAGAATTTTTGCTGACTTAATTTTCCTTTCTCCTACGGGAAACAAGTACCTGTTGTTCAGTCCCTTCTTTCCCCCCCCTACTTTCATCATTCAGTCATTCTTACATCAAGAGGTCTATTATAGACACACATTAATCCTTGTTTCCCTTCTCTTTTTTGAGCTCTTATCTAAATACTCTAGGAAAATGTCCCTTTCTCTTTTCATCCACTTCATTCATTCAGCAGATACCCACTGAATTCCCACTTTGTCCCAGGCATTCCTTACACACCTCTTCTTCCTTCGTTTTATGTGTGAGTCAGAAAATAGCTCTAATCATGGCTGAGTATAATAGTAGATTGAGGAATATAGAAGCGTCTCTATTTCCAGATGAGAGGTTCTGAAAGACTATTCCTAACTAAGCTTACTCATGAGCAAGTCCATTGTTACTAAGGTAGGTTTCTGTTCGCAGGCCAGGGATGCATTTCTACGAAATAAGAGCATAGAACAGTTCTTTAAAACCAAGGAAAACAGCCACTTGTTCCAAAATGGACCAAATTTCACTACACTAAAAACTTTTAGAAATGAATTAAACTTCCATCTTTGAAAAATGCATAAGGAACTCCTTAAATATAATGTCCAACCCCTGCCTTTCTGTCCACTTTGTTGGACAGACATGAACTAGCTTTGAATCATCCATAGCCATGAAAGAAGTTTTATCATATTTTCCAACCACCTCATGACTTTGTTGTGAAGATTAATAAAGTAATTATGAAAATTGGCACACAATAAATAATGATGGAAGTTGCTACTATTACCACTGGAGTATTATAGCTCTGTGTAGCAAAGACCTTTACTCATTGCCGTATCTTGGCACAGAATAGATAGTAGTGGAAGGATAGGTGGATGCTCCTCATTGTTACATGTCATTAAACTTGTAGAATTCCACCTGAAAACAATAAAGCAGAAGTTAGAAAGCTGAGTCCCAGTACAGAAAAGGTTGTTTTAAATGGCCAGGTAAATGTATCTTGTGGTACGCAGGCCCCTCACTGCTGTGGCCTCTCCCGTTGTGGAGCACAGGCTCCGGACGCGCAGGCTCAGCGGCCATGGCTCTTGGGCCCAGCCGCTCCGCAGCATGTGGGATCTTCCCGGACCGGGGCACGAACCCGCATCCCCTGCATCGGCAGGCGGACTCTCAACCACTGCGCCACCAGGGAAGCCCGGCAGGCGGATTCTTAACCACGGAGCCACCAGGGAAGTCCTAAAGGTCTTTTCTTTTTTTTTTTCTTTTTTTTTGAGGTACGCGGGCCTCTCACTGTTGTGGCCTCTCCCGTTGCGGAGCACAGGCTCCAGACGCCCAGGCCCAGCGGCCATGGCTCACGGGCCCAGCCGCTCCGCAGCATGTGGGATCTTCCTGGACTGGGGCACGAACCCTTGTCCCCTGAATCGGCAGGCGGACTCTCAACCACTGAGCCACCAGGGAAACCCATCTCCTTTTGAGTCTCTCCCTTTATCATATGGCATAGATTTTTTTAAAATAAACATGTATAGAATTATATGTGTATTTAATTGGGGGGGGGCGGGATTCTGCTCCTAATTCTAAAAATAATTGAATAGGGCTTTCTTTTTTCTTTAAAAAGAAACGAACTCCTAGAGTTACTTTACCTTTGCAAGGCATGATTGATTCTATTTCCCCCAATGTTTCTTTAATAGAAGGGGGAAAAGCTTTCTACTCCTGATCTAGGCTCCCAGCTTGTGAAGCATTATAAAATTTGTCTTAGGTTCCAGCGATTTTGCTTCTAGAAATATCCCTTGAGCATCTTCCTTAATTCTGGCTACTTCTGCTGTTCACTGAATTATAATAGTTCATTTCTTTAATTGCTTGTGTTCATCTGAGATCTTCTTCAAAAGGTTGCATGATTCTTCAACCATCTAAATGCAAAGAGCCTCCTCTTTGGGAATTGCCCGTATCATTGTCAAGTTATTTTAGTGGCATAGTTCTCTGTGCAGATCTTAATATTAAAGTTGTTCTATAGCATGTAACACACACACACATTCTTTTTTTAAAAGTCACACTTACTTAGGGGCTTCCCTGGTGGCGCCGTGGTTGAGAGTCCGCCTGCAGATGCAGGGGACACGGGTTCATTCCCCGGTCCGGGAAGATCCCACATGCCGCGGAGTGGCTGGGCCCGTGAGCCATGGCCGCTGGGCCTGCGTGTCTGGAGCCTGTGCTCCACAACGGGAGAGGCCACAACAGTGAGAGGCCCGTGTACCGCAAAAAAAAAAAAAAAAAAAAAAAAGTCACACTTATTTAGAGATGCATAGGGCCTGAAGAGAGAATTCACTGAAGTAAAAAGAGAGCCTTCTCTCCAAATTACATGGCATCTAGAAGTCAAAATAGATTGTCAGTGGCAAAGGCTGAATAATCCCAGGGCTTCAAATTCAGGTGGAGTCTCTTCTTGTTGTGTTTCTTTTCACTGTGTATCTTGACAGGTAGCTTTCCCTTTGTCGACCTTCCCCCTTCCCACCACCTCTCTGTTCCCTACCTAAAAATTCATTCAAATCAAAAGAAAAAGCTGTATCAACCTTTGGGTCTTTCTTTTAAAAGATATATAAATGTATATATAATGTACACGTAATATATATATATAAGTAAATAAACCTTTGTTTTAGAAAATTAAGAAAGAAAAAAGACTTTACATATTATTTCAGTGGATTTTTAAACATCTGTTCCCACTAGAGGGCATTCTTTCCTTTGATTTTAGTTCATAGATTTTATGTATTTATTTTACAGAACTGCTAAATATAAAGATAAGTGTTGAGGGTATGAATGTGTTCAGATATACCTATTATAGATAGGGGTTGTCAGATATACACCATTCTTTTTATGTAAGTTTCACACATGGGCATGTCAAAAATTGAGGTTAAGCTGTATTTCCTAGCATTTTTGTTTGTCTTGTTAGGTGAATTTGATCAGATGGGAAATCACAAATATCCCACCATAACTTTAAGATGTAGCTTGTGTAGATGTAGATATGGTACATATATAAAATGGAATATTAGCCATAAAGAAAGAATCAAATAATGCCATTTGCAGCAACATGGATAGACCTAGAGATAATCATACTAAGAGGAGTACGTCAGAAAGAGAAAGACAAATACCATATATCACTTATATGTGGAATCTAAAATACGACACAAATGAACTTATCTACGAAACGGAAGCAGACTCACTCACAGGTACAAAAAACAGACTTGTGGTTGCCAAGGGGGTGCGGGGGGAGGGATGGATCAGGAGTCTGGCGTTAGCATATGCAAACTGTTATATATAGGATGGGTAAACAACAAGGTCCTACTTGTATAGCAACAAGGTCCTACTGTATAGCACTATGTTCAATATCATGTGATAAACCATAATGGAAAAGAATATGAAAAAGACTGTATACATGTATAACTGAATCACTTTTCTGTACAGCAGAAATTAACACAACCTTGTAAATCAACTATACTTCAATAAAATTTTAAAAAAAAATGATGTAGCTTGTGCTAGTTGCCGTGTTACAAAGTAGTGATTGTCCGAATTTGTTTATGACAATATGGCTAAAGCTAGATTATTCAAGGATGAGTTGCGTATTTTATTATTTGGTTAACTCAGTTTTTGCAGGGTGTATATAGTATAGAGTAACCGAAACCTAACATTTTTTAAATCCAGGAGATCTCAGCGCTAACACATAGTGGTTCTCCAGCCATGCCTCTCAAGGCGATATTTTATTTGACAATATTTGAATTCTTGTTTCTGTTATAAATGATACTTTTCTATAGGAACTTTTTTTTTTAACATCTTTATTGGAGTGTAATTGCTTTACAATGTGCTGTATAACAAAGTGAATCAGCTATATGTATACATATATCCCCGCACCCCCTCCCTCTTGCATAGGAGCTTTAGTTCTTAGCATCTTAAATATATCTTATCGTTATCTCACCAGAAGCAACTTCATTCTTCCTATCAAGGAATTGATCATTTTACATATGCCAGGTATATGTTCTGTTTCAGATTTTCCTGAGTCTCCTGGTACCAGGTAGAACACTGTTATTAACCAAGTGACTGTGCATTGAAGAGCTGGTTTGTTTTCCCTGATAGGAAAGCACCTGTAGTAGACACAAAGGGAGCAAATTTTGTTAGTCTGTTTTATAGAGTGAATTCTGACAGGTATACTTGGAAGAGGTTCTGTTTTGAGTGAGAGATCTGGGGTTCTTTTCAAAGCTAAATGAGATTTAGTAATTTTGAGTTGGGGCAGAGGGAGACCGGGTTGCTGTTGAGAAACTGTGGCAAAGCCTATGCATGCTTCTGTGCTTTTATTCAGAGACTTCGAGCTACTGTCGAGAGGTGGTATGGAATCTTCTCTAAAGTGAGATATTGACTAAAGCTTATGATGACAGATCAGAAGTATTAACTTGGCAGAGCTGTTACAATGAGAAGGAGTAGCAGGTTGTCTGGAAAATTATATGTGATAAAATATTTTTACTTCCGACTTCTTATTCATAGTACACTCTTCACCAAAACAAATCCTCTATAGCATACTTGCTGCTACAGATTATTATAAAGTTACTCTTATGTTGTAAGAAACCCTGCTGAGAACTTACCTAATATAATGTTTAATGGTCAGACTGAGATATATATTTGTATTTGAAATAATGACCTTGAATCACAAAAGTTGTTAAATGTCTTTTTTTTGGGGGGAGGGGCACACGACTTGCGGGATCTTAGTTCCCCAGCCAGAGATTGAACCCGCGCCCACAGCAGTGAAAGCACGGAGTCCTAACCACTGGACCGCCAGGGAATTCCCGAAAAACATACATTTTAGAAATGATTCCATCAAAAATAGTTAATAGGGCTTCCCTGGTGGCGCAGTGGTTGGGAGTCCACCTGCCGATGCAGGGGACACGGGTTCGTGCCCCAGTCCGGGAAGATCCCACATGCCGCGGAGCGGCTGGGCCCGTGAGCCATGGCCGCTGAGCCTGCGCGTCCGGAGCCTGTGCTCCGCAACGGGAGAGGCCGCAGCAGTGAGAGGCCGGGGTACCGCAAAAAAAAGTTAATAATTTTTTAAAAGAACCTCAGTTTCTTAAAGGGCTAACAGTTACTGAACTCCAGCTGGATTGTAGGTGAAGCCTGACACCACTCGACATCCTCACCCCTTAGGAGAGCATTTAGATTTAGATAGCTTCGAATTTTATCAGCCGAGTAGAACAGGCAAGGGACAGGCATCATCAGCATGTCCCTACTGAAACTGATGCAGTGTTTGGCAATATCACCATCCCCAGTCGCCTTAAGCTTTGTTCATTTATACTTGTCGGTGGGCATCCCCACCACAGAAAGAAAAGTGGGGCCCGCAGAGTAATGGTGGATGGGACATGCCAAGAAGTTAGTGTTCAAAACTGAGCTTGCCATTCAGGCACCTCTTCAGCTCAGTTCACACTACATTTTGTTTGACAAAGTTATTGTACCCTATTACCTTAAACTTGCATTTGTGAATCTGAATAGATGCTTACCCCTTTTCAGTACCTTCAGTGTTGTGCTTAAAGCATTGTCATGCTTGGAAGCTATTTTGAATAGGCAGATTTTGAAGTATTCCATCTTTTTGCCCACCATCTTTTCAGTGAAGCTTTCTTTGTCCACACTGTTTATCCTTTTTCGCTTTATTTTTCTCCATGGCACCTATCTTCTAACTTGCTTTATAACTTAGTTTGGTTATATGCCTGTCTTCACCCCCTATTTTAGGCTGTCATTCATTCTTTTTTAATTCATTCTATAATGGACGGTTGATGGCCCTTTGGGTTGTTAACAGCCTTTTTTTTTTTCTTTCCAGTTGCAAAAACTGCTGTGAACATGCTTTTGCATTCTTCTGGTGCTCCTGGGCAAAAGTTTCCCCAGGGAACAGGTTTAAGAGTGAAATTGCAGTCACAGTAATTGTACATGTTTAACTTGACTAGAATATGAACAAAATTTGCAAAGTAGTTGTGCAGATATATGTTCCCACTAGCAGCAGAGAAGAGTCTCTGTTGCCCCTTGTCTTCTCTAGCACTTGATATCAACAGACTTCCAAGTTTTTGCCAGATTGGTAGATGTAATAAAATGATAGCTCATGATGGTTTTATTTGCACTTTTTTGATGACTAATGAGATGAGAGTCTTTTCATATATTTATTGGTCACTTGTGTTTGTTGTCCTTTGTAGTGCCCATTGAGGTCTTTGCCCATTTTTCTATTGGATGTTGGTCATTTTCTTACTGATATGTGAGAGTTCCTTCATGTATTCTGTATTCCTTACTTTTGTCTGTCACGTATGTTGTATTTATCACCAGTTTCTGGGCCTTGTCCCTTCTGTCACTCTAGGGTATTAAAAGTCAAGGAAAAGTCTTAATTTTAACATGGCTGAATATATCTTTTTATGGTTTGGGCCGTGTGTGTGTGTGTGTGTTTAAGAAATTGTTTCCTACTCTGAGCTCATAAAAATATTCCCTACATTGTCTTCAGAGATTTTTTCACTTTCCTTTCACGTTTGTCTTTAAACCATTTGGAATTGGTTCTTGTGTGTAGGATCTGTGGAAGAGATCCAATTTTATTTTCCCCTTGTATGGGTGATCACCTGTCCTAGTACCATTTATTGTCTACTCCCTCCTTTCCCCACTGATCTCTAGTGACCTTACTGTCATGAAACAGATTTCAACATGTGTGCATCTGTTTGGGGGCTTTCTATGCTGTTCCTTTGGTCAGTTTGTCTGTCTCTATGCCAATGCAATTCTGTCTTAATCACTGTAGCTTGATAATAGCTCTTGATATGTTAAGCAAATCCCTCCATCTTGTTATTCTTCAGGAATATCTTGGCTATTCTTGACCCTTTGCAAATTGTGTAAAAATTTGAGTCAGCTTATCATGTTCCACAAAAAATTCCTCTGTGATTTTTTTTATTAGAATTGTATTGAATCCACAGATCAATTTGGGGAGAATGATGTTTTATTACGTTAAACCTTCTAGTCAGTGAACCTGGTATTTTTATTTTTTAAAGCTCTTTGTCTTTGAACACATTTTTACTAATTTACTTCATAAAGGGCTGCATATCTTTGGTTGGTTTTTATTTTAAATTTATTTTATTTTTATTATTTTTGGTTTCGTTGGGTCTTAGTTGCGACATGCGGGATCTTCGTTGCAGCGTGCGGGCTTCTCTCCAGTTGCAGCACGCGGGCTTAGTTTCCCCATGGCGTGTGAGATCATAGTTCCCTGACCAGGGATTGAAGCTGCGTCCCCTGTATTGGTAGGTGGATTCTTAACCACTGGACCAGCAGAGAAGTTCCCTTTCGTTAGCTTTATTCATAGGCACTTTTCAGAAATGCTACTACAAATGACATAATTTTTTTATTGTGGTAAAATATGCACAACATATCATTTTAACCCTTTTTGCATGTACAATTCAGTGGCATTAGTACATTCACATTGTTGTGCAACTATCACCACTGTCCATCTCCAGAATTTTTTTATCATCCCAAACTGAAACCCATTAAACAATACTCCCCATTCTCCCTTCCACCCAGCCTCTGGTAACTAACCACTGTTGTACTTTGGTTTGTTGGGTTTTTTTTTTTTTTTTGCGGGGGAGGGATTGTTTTGGGGGTTTTTTCTATGAATTTGACTAATCTGAGTACGTCATATAAGTGGAGTCATAAATGGCATTTTAAAAATATACCAGTATTTGTCTTTTTTGAGTGAATAAATCAGTGTTTTATTAAATTGGTTTTTGTATTTAGCTAACTTGCTTAAAATATTAATTTCAGTAATTTAGCTGGGGTTTTCTGTATAAACAGGCATATCACATGTGAATAAAAGGCTTTCCTGGGCTTCCCTGGTGGCGCAGTGCTTGAGAGTCCGCCTGCCGATGCAGGAGACGCGGGTTCGTGCCCCGTTTCGGGAAGATCCCACATGCCGCGGAGCGGCTGGGCCCGTGAGCCATGGCCACTGAGCCTGCGCGTCCGGAGCCTGTGCTCCGCAAATGGGAGAGGCCACAACAGTGAGAGGCCCGCATAACGCCAGGCAAAAAAAAAAAAAAAAAAAAAAAAAAAAAAAAGGCTTTCCTACTATTAAACCTGCCCATTGAGTTATAAATTTTAATTAATTTTTTGTATGCCTAGATAGTTCGTTTTCAAATCTGTTGGTTGCCTCTCGAAGCTCTTCTTTCTTTCTTTTAAACTGTTATGTGTTATTTGATATTCGATTCTGTTATAAACTGTTTGCCGTTCTGATTCTGCTGTTTCTGCTACTTTCTGATGGTGTTTTGTTTTTTGTTGGTATTTTGTGTATGAACTGTCATTCCTTCACATTTTATTTCTGCCAGATACCTGGTGGCAGTACTAATTTAGGACCACTTTAAATTAAATTCTTGACCCGAGAACCATTTGGAAGTCTGAATTTGGGCTCTCCACTTATAAGAAGTCTGGGCTGGTTTGTAGTTATAACTTTTCAGGGTTTTGTTGTTGCTGTTGTTGTTGTTTTGTGCCTGGGGAGAGGGGGATTTCACGGGCAAGTTTTGTAATCCCCTAGGGAGGGTTTCTAGCTCACCCATATACTGAGGGTATATTAGGGTCTCAGCTTTATGAGGAATTGCCTGTTCAGACACCCCGCCGTGGCAGACCTTGGTCTTTGCTTCCTGTGTCTGTCCTGCAATGCTGTGAAAATTTAATGCTCAGATTTTTCCAAATAGATGCCCACTTCTTGAGTGATTACATTTAACCATTCCTCTTTCACTTGGGTTTTACCCTCTTGCTAGTTCATCAAGGCATTTAAAAAGTTTTTCTGCATTTTTTGAAACATTTTTAAGTTATGTCCATTAGGAATGTAAATCAGGGGAACAAATCCACCATGTAGTTGGAAATTCCTATATCATTTTACTGTGTTGTTTTTAGTCATTTTGGAAAGGAAATCTGGGATTAAATGTACATTTTTTTATTTATAAAATTGAAATGGAGAGTGGCCGTTTATGGCTGCTAATTAATGATATTTCTTTTTTTTATAGGTGTCAGCTGTGATGCATGTTTAAAAGGAAATTTTCGAGGTCGCAGATATAAGTGTTTAATTTGCTACGATTACGATCTTTGTGCATCTTGTTATGAAAGTGGTGCAACAACAACAAGGCATACAACTGACCACCCAATGCAGTGCATATTAACAAGGGTAGATTTTGGTACGTATTTAATTAAAATTTTAATGAATTATCATTTAGAACTTTGTGTGTATGTGTATGAAGAAGTAAAGGCAAAATGTTCTAAAACTGTCCCCAGTAGCATACATGAGGCTCCAAATTATTAAAAATAACATGAGTCTTACTTTTTTATTCTAAGTAATTTTTCCTCTTATAGTTTATTTATGAAAGCCATTCAGAAATAAATACAACCAGCAAGGTATGAAACGGAAGAGTGCCTCAGTAAAGAAGGAATAAAGTTTAAACTGACCGTTCTTGCTCTGGTTATCAGGAAGCAGATTATTTCTACAGTTGATTAGAAGGCACTGTCAATTCATAAGAAAAGCTTTAAATGTTTCATGCTGTAATTTCTTACTAGTCAACACTTGTTATTATCTGATTATAGCCATCCTAGTGGGTGTGAAGGTGAAGTGGTGGTATCTCACGTGGTTTTGATTTGCATTTCTCTGATGGCCAGTGATGTTGACCATCTTTTCTAGTGCTGATTAGCCATTTGTGGATCTGCTTTGGAGAAATGTCTATTCAGACATTTCTGCTTTGGAGAAATGTCTGTTAGCCATTTGTGGATGTGCTTTGGAGAAATGTCTATGAATAGACATTTTTTAATTGCTCATTTTTTAATTGGGTAATACGTCCTTTATTATTGACTTTTAATAGTTCTTTGTGTATTCCATACACAAGTTCCTTACAGATAAATGACTTGCAGAAATTTTCTCCTATTCTGTGGGTTGTCTTTTCACTTTCTTGATGGTATGTTTTGAAGCACGTAAGTTTTAATTTTGATGGTGTCTAGTTTATCTGTTTCTTTCCTTTGTTGTGCTTTTGGTGTCATATCTAGGAAACCATTGCCTAATCCGAGATCATAAAGACTTAAAATCATGTTTTCATCAAAGGGTTTTATAATTTTAGTATTTAAATTTAGATCTTTGATCCATTTTGAGTTAATTTTTGTGTGTGGAATGAGGTAGAGTTGCAACTTCATTCTTTGGCATGTGAATATCCAGTTGTCCCAGCGTCATTTGTTGAAAAGACTATTTTCTACCCAATGAATTGTCCTGGCATTACTGTTGCAGATCAGTTGACCGGAGGGAAAGGGGAAATTGGGGTGTGTTGGTCAAAGGGTACAAAGTTTTGTTATGCAAGATGAATAAGTTCCAGAGATCTAATGTATAGCATGGTGACCATAGTTAATGATATTGTATTGTATACTGGAAATTTTCAAAGAGGATAGATCTTTAATTAAATCTTCTCAACACACACACACACACACACACACACACACACAAAATGATAACTATGTAGAGGTAATAGAGATGTTAATTAGCTTGATTGTGGTGATCTTTTCACAGTGTATACATATGTGAAAACATATTTATACCATAAATATATACAGTTTTTATATGTCAAAGATATATCAGTAAAGCTGTTAAAAAAGAAAAATCAATTGACCATAAGTGTCAGTTTTAATTTCTGGACTCTCAATCTGTTCCGTTGATTTATATGCCTATATACCAGTACCACAGTGTCTCAATTATGTAGTAAGCTTTGAAATCAAAAAGTATGCGTCTTTGGGCTTCCCTGGTGGCGCAGTGGTTGAGAGTCCGCCTGCCGATGCAGGGGACACGGGTTCGTGCCCCGGTCCGGGAAGATCCCACATGCCGCGGAGCGGCTGGGCCCGTGAGCCATGGCCACTGAGCCTGTGCATCCGGAGCCTGTGCTCCGCAATGGGAGAGGCCACAACAATGAGAGGCCCGTGTCCCGCAAGAAATAAAAATTAAAAAAAAAAAAAAAAGTATGCGTCTTCAAGCTTTGTTCTTTTTGAAAGTTGTTTTGGGTATTCTAGATCCCTTGAATTTCATGTGAATTTTAGGATCAACTTGTCAAATTTCTGCAAAGGACCCAACTGGGATTTTGATACGAATTATTTTGTATCTGTAGATCAGTTTGGAGAGCAATGTTATTAAGTCTGCCAACCCATGAATGCGGGGTACCTTTCTGTTTATTTAGGCTATCTTTCTGTTTATTTAAGTCATCTTTCATTTCTTTCAGCAAAATTTTGTAGCTATCAGAGGATAAGTTTCACACTTCTTTTATTAAGTGTATTCCTAAATGTTTTATTCTTTTTGCTTTTGTAAATGGAATTTTTTTAATTTTTATTTTGGATTGTCCATTGCAAATTACAAAAAAAAATAGGTTTTTATATATAGATCTTGTATCCTGTAATGCTGCTGAACTTGTTTATGAGTTCTGATAGTTTTTTAGTGGATTCTTTAGGATTTTCTATATACAGCAGGGGTCCCCACAGCTACTGGAACGGGGCCTCACAGCAGGAGGTGAGCGGTGGGTGAGCAAGCGAAGTTTCACCTGTATTTACAGCCGCTCCCCATCACTCACATTACTGCCTGTCAGATCAGCGGCAGCATTAGGTTCTCATAGGAGTGGGAACCCTACTGAGAACTGCACATGCAAGGTGTCTAGGTTGCACGCTCCTTGTGAGAATCTAACACATGATGATCTGAGGTGGAGCTGAGGCGGTGATGCCAGCGCTGGGGAGCGGCTGCAAATACAGATTATCATTAGCAGAGAGGTTTCACTGCACAGAGATCACAATAAGTCAGTTGCTTGCAGACTCATATCAAAACCCTATCAGTGGGCTTCCCTGGTGACGCAGTGGTTTAGAGTCCGCCTGCCGATGCAGGGGACACGGGTTCGTGCCCCGGTCCGGGAAGATCCCACATGCTGCGGAGCAGCTGGGCCCGTGAGCCATGGCCGCTGAGCCTGCGCGTCCAGAGCCTGTGCTCTGCAAGGGGAGAGGCCACAACAGTGAGAGGCCCGTGTACCGCCAAAAAAAAAAAAAAAAAAACCCTACCAGTGAGTGGCAAGTGAAACAAGCTCAGAGCTCCCACTGATTCTGCATTATGATGAGTTGTATAATTATTTCATTATATATTACAATGTAATAATAATAGAAATAAAGTGCATAATAAACGTAATGTGCTTGAATCATCCCGAAGCCATACCCCCCACCCACCCCCATCCATGGAAACTGGTCCCTGGTGCCAAAAAGGTTGGGGATTGCTGATATCCAGGGTCATGTCATCTGCTAATTTTAGATAGTTTTACTTCTTCTTTTCCATCTCGATGCCTTTCGTTTCATTTTCTTGCCTAATTACTGTGGTTAGATCCTCCAGTAAAATATTGAATAGAAATGGCAAGAGTGGACATTCTTGTCTTGTTCCTGGTCTTAGGGGAGAGGCATCCAGTCTTCCACCAGTAAGTATGATGTTAGCTCTGGGTTTTTTGTAGATGCCCTTTATCAGGTAAGAAAGTTCTCTTCTTTTTTTTTTTTTTTATGTTTATCTCCACCTACCCCAAATTCACTTGGCAAGTCTTATGCATATAATAAATGGTCAATATATATGTAATGGGTAAATATTTTTAAGATAGTCTTAATTTCCCTAAAAATGAATGTGCACGAATCTACCATGTAGTAAACACTTTCTTTCATTTTCTCTTCTCACAGAAATGATCATATCCTCTTAAAGTAGGTATTTGTTTCATGTTAAATAATGAGATCTTTGTAATGAAGTGACATACTAAGTGTACTTTCAGTTGCATTTCCTTTTGTGCTACTAATGGAGAAAAATAGACTTATTCCTTGGCATGTGTTAATCAGGCAAACAAATTATTCCCACAGACTCTCACTAATTGGTCAGTTCTTCAGTAACCAAGTTGGGCAGAGTACGTTGTGGTAGTTCCCCATTCAAGTTAGCGTTTATAAGAACTGAATGCTTAGGGTCCTTCCTGCTATATGAATGGTATGTTCTGTAGATAAGTAGCTGCATCTAGGAGTTGGCATATTGATCATTGTCATCTGTTCTTTCCCTCTGAGCACTTGTGTTCTTGTATATATCTTTGTATTGACATTGGTGTTGCCACAGTATATACAGAGATAAAGAAAAAAATAAATTACAATAAAATTAGAACCAGGTGTGAAATTAGAGATGTTTCAAAATTAAATGAAGGGATATAAAGCTGTTTGCTTGCTTTACTCTTAAGGCTGTAGTAGCAAGTAGAGAAGGAATTTGGGAAGAGTGACATAGAGTCCTTGTGAGAATAAGGATGTTATAGAGGTAAACAGAGAGGTACCTAAGCACTCCTTGACAAAGTGAGGCTGTTGGTGGAGATTTCAGGCACCCTTTTTTTTTTTTTACATTATTGTACCACATGATTACATTTTTATATATTTTTTAAAAACGAATAATAATTATTTCTCAATGCAGTGCCACTCTGTTTTTCAGATTTGTACTATGGTGGGGAAGCTTTCTCTGTAGAGCAGCCACAGTCTTTTACTTGTCCCTATTGTGGAAAAATGGGCTATACGGAGACATCTCTTCAAGAACATGTTACTTCTGAACATGCAGAAACATCAACAGAAGTGGTAAGTGAAGCAGCCTTGTGTCTAAATGATATGGTAAAGTATTTTATTTCTAACATAAATAAAGCCATGTCGCTATCATCTACCTCCTGCTAAGTGTACTGATACTGTTTGTGTGATAACTGTTAAATTATCTTCTAACAGCAAATTTTACACATCCTAGGAGGGAGGCTGCACATGTAACGAGATGATGCCCCCTATTTGTCCACACTAGCCTTTCTTGCCGTGTTGCTAAAAGCACAACGTGGAATCTTAACCAAATTCAGGAGCCTTCAGTAAACACGTGGTGAAAAGGTTTAAAGCACCCCGACCTGCAACACATCTCTTTCCATAGTATTCTAGCTGCCTGATTGATTTCTCTTTTATAAGGAAACCTTCACAAGGAAATTTTAAAATCTTTGGTCATATACTAAGTAGAAATCATTGTCACATCTCATTGTGACATATCACTGACCTTCCTTGGTTTTCATCAGATCATATCTCTTGCTTCATAGGTCAGAGCTTTGAGGTCCCTAGAAGTTCCTCCTACTCTGATCTTTGCCAGTGGCCAGGGACCCAGAATAATACACAAAGAAAATCTTGGCTTGAAAGCTTTTTGGATATTTTACTTGACACCTGGGTCAACATATATCCAACTTCAAGAAATGATGAGTGCACCCCAAAGAGTCCCCTTCCCCCCATTTACCATTGGTAACAGTAGATAAAGTTAGCCATGAGAGCTGGAACTGTGGGTGTGGAACTCGGAGAGTTTGGGCACAAGCATTTGCACATTGCTTCAACTTATAAGCCCCTGAATGTACTCAAAACAAATTAACTGAAACTCAGGAGAAGTAAAGTAATGGTGTATCCAAGGACGCACAGCTAGTAAGGGACAGAGTCAGGTGTTTGAACTCAGCCAGAGTCCCTCTGGGTTGTAGAGTCCCTACTTAACCACTGTCTTATTCTGTCTCCACTACAGCCCTGCTGTTTACAGCTGTGAGAGTACAGGTTCACTGTTATCTCCACTTACACTGCTAGTTGATGTTAAAGTTGTTATAAGATTTATAGTTCAAACAGTTGGTAAATGTACATTATGTAGTTGTCAAGTCAAATTTTACCGTCTAACAACTCAAAAATGCTCTCATCTTGCACCTTGGGGAACCTCAGAACACTATTGTCACATTTTACTTGTGTTCTTAATTTGTTCTTTTTATTCTACAAAGGTGATTTTGCTTCCTTTTGGAACAGTCCCAGATAACAGTGTGAAGAATGAATGCTGATTTGATTGCATCTCTGTCCTGGTTGTTGTGGGAAAGTTGGAATAATTTCTCTTTGATTTAAATTCTGTTAAGTTTGAGAATTTATTTACCTAGATATAATAAGGAGGGGTTTCCCTATTGTAAACCTGGCATTCTTAAAATCATTATTACATTAGCCAGTAGGCCCTAGTGTAGTAGTTCCATCACCCCATTGGGACAGGACAATGTGTCGGTTTTCCACATCTAAAATTGGGGAATCCAGTGGAAACTCAAGTCCTCTCCATGAATGAAAAGCTAATTATTCATTTTTAAAAATGAGAGTCAACTACCAGCAGCCTTGCCTTTATTTTTTTCCAGAAAGTAATACAATTTATTTATACTCCTTTGTACCTGATACACAGTTTGAAAATTAAATACCATCCACAAATAGTTTTTTGGTCTGTCTCTCATAAGTTGTGTTCAGTTATATGCCTTCGTTTAGTTCCCCAACTTTTGGAACATAGCTCAAGGCAGCGGCCATACCATTTTTTCATATTAGTATTTGTGTAATATTTTAAGGATTTCTCCCTCCTCATGGGCTCTTAGTCTGCATGAGCACTGCATCTGCCTTGCTTCCCACTCATTAGCACACCCAGACATTTCAAAGTGAAAAATAGCAAGCAGGCAAGAATCTTTGTTACAAAGGTGCTTGATTCTTTGAATCATGTAGGTCATGTCCTAGATCCGGGGCTGACATCAGCAGGTGTACCACGTGTGGAATACTGGCCAGTGTCCATGCTCAATGATTGCTGCCTATGCCTTTCCAGGTGTTAAGTATTTTGAATGCCTCTAGGTATATATGTGAAACACATTATCAGCTCTGATGTGTTACAGTTATACGTAAATGTTCATGTGATATTATTATGTGTGCCCTCTCAACACCCTCCCCCCTGTGTTTTGCCAAGTCATGGTAATTAAAACATTTTTGAATTCTGGAGTTCAGGAGTGACTCATGTCATTTTGGAAGGTAGGGAATTAGATTCACATAATAACTGTATCTCTGTTTCTATTCCTGTTTATATTTTTCTTCCTAAATGCTTAATTTGCTATCCTTCTTTGCCCCTGCATTTCCTGCATATCTCTCCTCTGTACCACCAGCTTGTACCTTCCTCTAGGACTTAAGGATCTCACTCCTCTAACCAGCATCCCTTTGGAACATTTAGGAGCGAGAGGATATATCCCCGCAGATATTACTATCACCACTAGTAAGCACTTACCGATACCTGACATAGCTAGTAAGAAAGTGTACGGAAGGTTAATTTTTAAAATAACTTTGTAGTCTTTGTCTCTCTCTCTCTCTCTTTATATATATATACATATATATATATATTTTGTGTGTGTGTGTGTGTGCGCGGTACGCGAGCCTCTCACTGTTGTGGCCTCTCCCATTGCGGAGCACAGGCTCCAGACGCTCAGGCTCAGCCGCCATGGCTCACGGGCCCAGCCGCTCCGGGGCACGAACCCATGTCCCCTGCATCGGCAGGCGGACTCTCAACCACTGCGCCACCAGGGAAGCCCCTTTGTCTATACTTTTGTCTCCTTTTTCAACTTGGGACTCTAAGGCCCCAACCTAAGATTTGCCTCCTTTCTTAAGATTAATTTAAGATTGCTCAAGAGGCTTTTGATTTTGAGGATATGGAGGATCCTTCAAACTAGATATTATTAAAAACATCTGACATAGAATGCAGAGTGAAGATGATTAAAAATTTTACAAGCAGATTGGGTATATAGTCTCAGGGATTTTTTTTATAAACACCAAATCTGGTAAGCAGTGTGATTTTGAAGTTAAGCACAAGTTCTTGAAAACCCTCATAGTTATGAAACCTGGTAGATTGGGACAACTAACTAGTTTTTGGCTGCGGGAAGAATTAAGGGGGGAAGTAGCACAGTATGTAATTATCAAAATCCATCAAAGCTGGTGGTAGACGTGAGCGCTGGAGGTCAAGCGGGACTCTGCAAGCATGAAGGATTTGTTGAGGAAGTGGTAGGAGTGTGGAAGAAACATGGCGGGAAAGCTTTGAACATAAAAACATTAAGCATGACTCCTGAAATTTTTCTTAAATCTTACATTTGGGGCTTCCCTGGTGGCGCAGTGGTTGAGAGTCCGCCTGCCGATGCAGGGGACGCGGGTTCATGCCCTGGTCCGGGAAGATCCCACATGCCGCGGAGCGGCTGGGCCCCGTAAGCCATGACCGCTGAGCCTGCGTGTCCGGAGCCTGTGCTCCGCAACGGGAGGGGCCACAACAGTGAGAGGCCCGCGTACCGCAAAAAAAAAAAAAAGAAAAAAAAAAATCTTACATTTGAGGTGACTTGCACTGCAGCTAATTAGAAAGCCTTCAGGGATTTTTTGTTGTTGTTTTTAAATGAAATGTAGCTTTACCTCTAATTAATGATATGTAATTAATCTTTCAGTTCCTTGTTTAATAAGTCTCTTGCAATTTATATTAAGAACATTATGCTTTAAAAAGTAAAAGCACTTTTGTTCACCAACATTTTCTTCTCACTTCTAGAAATCTGTGTTGCAGTATACTACTCCGTTCATAATTGCATCAGTTCTCTAGCATTCCCTGCTGGAAGCTTTTTGCTTTCTATTTTTCATTTGGTTTTACTCTTTGGTTTCTTTACTCTCCAAAAAGGGGAGGTTAGGGCAATCTCCAGCTTTTAGGTTTTCATACGTGTAAGGGATACAGTCCCTCCCTTTTTTTTTTTTTTTTTTAAATTGTGTTAGTTTTGTTAATTTTTATTTTCCTAGGGATACATCCGTGTAAGTTTCTGAACTTGACACAAGGTTATTCATAATATCATCTTATTATATTGTCGATGTCTACGCTATCTGACTCTTTCTCATTTCTTTTTTGTTTTTTGGGGGTTTTTTTACCTTTTTTTTTTTTAATTAATTTTTATTGGAGTATAGTTGCTTTACAGTGTTGTGTTAGTTTCTACTATACAGCAAAGTGAATCATCTTGCACCTTGGGGAACCTCAGAACACTATTGTCACATCCCTCCCTTTTTAATGAAGACCTAGGTATGTTTGTAACAAATTGAGTTTAATTTTGAAATAGCATGGTTGTATTGTGTTCTATTTATACTGATTTGATAAGAAGTAAAAACCAAGAAGAAAGAATTATTTTAGAAATTTTTCACAATCTGACTTTATACAATTTTATTCTTATGGAGAAACATGATGACATAAAAGGACTTTTAAATTTTTTTTAATGAGTCAGAATAATCTGTTTTAGCTGATAATTTATTTAATATTTAGACAGTTGTTAGAGTGTAAATTAAAAGGAGCCATAGAACACAGAATAGAAGTTATCATCATTGTGGCATTTTGTGTATAAACAGATGCATTTGATACCTAAATTAAACAAGCAGGAAAATATAAGATCAAATATATTTCAAACCAAAATAATGTGACAGATATGGTTTATACATGAGGGCTATGAAAGGTTACATATTTTTAAATTGTGTATAGGACTTTTAAATTTTGACCATCAAAACAGTATCTGTATTTCATTGAAAGACCATTTTAATATGTAGATATATAGAGCTAACTTCCCAACACAGGTGTTTCCTTATTAGGAACAATAATAATGGAGTGAACCACAATTTTTACAAATCTCCTAATCTAATCTTGTACATTTTCTTAAATGTTATAATTACCTATTTACTCTTATAATCAGGTAATCAAGAAAAGTAAGCATTTAAAAGCCAAATACACATTTTTAAAAAAAAATAGGCTTTGATTGACTGTTACTCCTTGCATTCTTCTTCTTCAAAGAATGCAGTTGGATGCTGTCTGCTTTTCTGTGAACTAACAATGGTATTTTATTTAATAATAGTGGAGGAATACATAAAACTACCGTTGCTACAGGCAACCGTATAGCTACTACTCAGTTGCATTTAGCTAGAGAGATGGTAGTAGACCAGGATTTGGTACTTTTACCATTTGTGCTTTTCATTACTTTTGACTCAGAACACTTTCTGTTTTATTAATCACTTTTTTACTGTCTTTAGTATTTGGCTGTCTTTGCACATTTTTAGTAATAGTTATTTTGAGCATATTTACTTGTTTATAATCAGATAGTAATACTTTTGATTTTAAGGGTGATACAGCCATTGGTTTCCCAGTAGACTTTTGAGTTGATAGCACAGAAGGAGATGATAAGGAGACATGTTGGGGATTCCAGATTGTTCTAGGATAATTCAGTTTGTGTGTGTGTGTCATGATATTTTAAAAGATATTTCTATAAGAGATCAGTTCCTTAAGGGAATATGAAAACCAGGAGGGGAATCATTTAGAATATTATGAAACTGAGGTAATAAAAGCTTTTCCAAGAAGGTGTTGTGCCTGGTATTTCAGAGTATATTGTTGTCCTGGGTAGGGTTTTCATTGCTCTGTACTTCCCTCTGAGTTGAAGCAAACTCCCGTAGGGGAAGGTAAGTAGGCAGTTTTCAGAATGGGAAGAACACCCAATATGAAGGGGAACGCTGGGTAAGAGAGCAGCAGGTGTAGAGACATTCATTTTGGGTTCTTTTTTTCTTTGGCCACTGGTTTGGTTTCTTCTTTGTCCTGTGAAATACTGGCTTGTCTAGTTCAGTGTCTGGACAGCTAATTTCAAGTCAGTGCATAGAAGTGGGGCCTCTTCTTGCAGGGCTTGCAGAAAGATTTGTAGGGAGGGGCGTATAAATTAAAGATGGGACCTCTCTGGCAACTATTGGAAAATTATAAGGTAGCTCAGAAGTCCTTTAAACACTTTTCAGCCTTGTCTCTTCTCCTGGTATCCCTTTCTTCCCCATCGTGCCCCTCAGGTTAAAAAAAGAAAAACTGGTTAAGAAAATTATTTGAAGACGCCAGTCTCGGTCTTCATAGCTGAGGTTATTTTTTCTAGGAAATCCTACCAAACTCAGCCTCACTTGACAAACTTGTAATGCTCTTGAGGAGAGCATACAAAGCTTCTGTCATTGCCAGACACTAAACTCATTATAAACAACATAAACCCACTAACTTACGTAGAGTCATTTGTGACTTTTCGCTAAAACTGTTGCTGGCTTTGGGGCCTGACTCCCTGTGCCTGTCTCCCTGCAGCTCGCAGGTGCTTACTGACACACTATGCAACAAGAGGTGGCCGTTGCCTTTTCTTTCTCTAGGTCTACAGGGGAAATAGATAGCTTACCCCAGGATAGGTGGAAACAGTAAAGCTTACACTGGGGTTTTTCTTCTAAGTACTCATGGATATGAGTGCTCATATTCAGAGTCAACTGTGAACAGGATAAAGAAATGCGAGCGCCCTAACCCCTCTGGAGTTACTTTTCATTGTGGCTAAATTACGTTTTTTCAAGTGTTACGAATTCCCAGGACATCAGTATACACATGTAATTTAAATCTATGTCCAAGAAACATGTTTAAAACCAAAACTTTAATTATTTAGTACTTTTAAATCATATATAAAAATGTAAGGAAAACTGAAATTTTTGTATTTAACGAAAACTCCCTAACATTCTAAATGCTGCTCTTTGGAAGCAGGTGACAGTTCCAACCTAAGCATTAAAATGGAGAGAATGGAACTGAGGAGAAAAATAAATTCAATATGACGTAGGTTATACTTAATTATAAGTTAATTTGAGTGTTCCACTGCAACAGCAGAAAATCAGGTTATAATCGAGTTGAACATTGTGATCACTCGGCTCTTGAAAGAACCTATATCTGTATTGACAAAACAGATGGCTAAGGTGCATGTAGCTACAATTTAGATGGTTCTAGAGAAGGCCCAAAATGAGTTTGTTGACCATGTAGCATAGATTTTCCACTAGTGCTTTTTGTATGTCCTCAAAGCGAAACTTCACTCTGGTCTTATTTTCATTATATCTGCAGATTTTATAAGATAAACTACTTTTAATTACTCAAGAGGTCCAAAAACCTGGAGTTATCAGTTAGCCTTAGCTAATTAGTTAATTCAGTAGGATGTCAACTCTCTTTTTTTAGTATGAGGAGTAAAATATAATGCATGTGAGGGGTTTTGTATGTCATGGCTTTAAATGATAATAGCTCCTTTGGTTCACCACTTTTCAGTAAAAGAAACTTTGTTAAAAACACCCCCATTGTATTGCAGTTTATCAGAAAATCTGCCTTACAGAACAAGCCCAATGGTATTTCTAGAGCTGAATTTGAGTTCCTCAAAAGGAGAGACACAAATTGTGCCCCAGACGTGAATTGTACCTAAGTATTTACTCAGTAAATACTTAATGAATTAGTTAATCCATAGTAACAAAATTATACAGTATGGCAAATTTAACCAGTCAGAACTTTAACTTTACCAGCTTACCTGGACTTCACAGCGTAAGTCCTTTAACTTACAGAAATTAGGACACAGTTGTAAAGGGCAGCACAAGAGAAGGTATGCTTATCGCACTTCCAGAAGTTGCCCTTATCTTAAACGACACTCACAAGGCTTTACTTAAATGTTTTTATTTGAATTTACTACATAGTCTACATAAATATCGTAAAAAAGGAAGAGCCCAACTTTAAGAAGAGGCTATTTTTGTAAATGTCCTTTGGACACCTGGTTTGGAACTCAGAGCACAGTAAGCACATAAGTTGCCAGAACACTTCATGTAGTGAAGTTTGATTTCAAAGCTAGCTTGGGAAAACCTAGGTAACCTTATACTAGAAAATTAGTATAGTATTAAACAACACAGGAAAATTATTTGTCTTGAAATTATGTTCTTGTGTTATTATTGGGGAAAAACAGCACATTCACATAAGGATGAAGAAATAGAGCTTTTCTGAAGACAGTAGAGCTATGGCAGTGGGCAGGTTCTTCACTGCATTTTAATTTTGCTTCAGAACTTATAACTCCTCAGATACAAGGCTGTTACTTTTAATCTTTTCAGCCATGATTAACTTCATATCTTGACTCACAGCTGTAATAAAGGAATGAGGAATGGAAAAGGGGGAAGGAGTTTTGAAGTAATGACCGGACCAAAAAACAGGGAAACAAAGGAGGATGGGGGCTGCAGAAGGGCTAGTGTGTGAGAGAAAGTGTGGGTGCCTGAGCAGAAATTAACTGAGTTGTTAGCTGTGATGGAGGAAATGGGTCAGGGTGGGGCACAACATTTACTTTGCCCTCGGACGGATGACGTCAGAAGAAAGGCTGTTGTGGGTCATGCCTGGGTCAGTTATTAAGGACAGCTTAGGGAAACATTTGCTGGTCTTTCTCAAGACTTCGTGTATTCCTAACTTCTCACTGTGTCTCTCCAGCTATTAACCAGGAGCATTACATCTAATATGTCAAGTGTGAGGTAGTGCTTTCCGAAGTCATCAGATTCTTGGAGTAAAGCACGATGGCTGTCAGCATAATAAATTTAAAACGTGACCTCTACCCACACAGACTTTATAGCATGTCTAAAAACCAAACTAGCTCGTCTGGCACAATTGGAGAAAAACGCAAGAAGGAGTCAGGGCTTTGTGACTTGAGGTGGGCCTTGAAAAATGGGTGTTACTTCAAAGAGTGGACAGAATGGAAGGAATGGTATTACTCAAGGGAAGAGACATGAACCAAGATGCAGTGTTAGAAAGAACACAGGAGGTGGAGAGGACGGTAAGGCATTGATTGTTGTGTGAAGAAGTGGGAGGACTGAATCAGCCAAATGAAGCCAGATAGTAGAGAGCCTTTAAAACCAGAATATCTGTCCACTTGGTTTGGTGGACAATAAAGAGAAGTGTTTGCCCCTGTACAGCGGAGAGACATTTTCTCTACCATCATGACACCTAGGCTCTCATTTGGGAAGGGAAGGATGGTAGGGTTTGAGTGATTCTGTAGTTCTTTTGAAACAGGATGAACTTAATCATAATGAGTATGTGGATGAACATGGATCAAAAAAGGGTAGAGGGGCTTCCCTGGTGGCGCAGTGGTTGAGAGTCCGCCTGCCGATGCAGGGGACACGGGTTCGTGCCCTGGTCTGGGAGGATCCCGCGTGCCGCGGAACGGCTGGGCCCGTGAGCCATGGCCGCTGAGCCTGCGCGTCCGGAGCCTGTGCTCCGCAACGGGAGAGGCCGTAGCAGTGAGAGGCCCGCGTAACCCAAAAAAAAAAAAAAAAAAAAAAAAAAAGGGTAGAAATTACAAAGAAACTTTTGCTGCCTGTTATAAGACTATGATCATCAGAGAAATGATGCCTCAGACTTTTGGTATCACCAGAAAGTAACAACAGAAGATGATGTAAGGAAATCACAGCTTTTGAACATGTATTCTCAAAAGGAAAATGTTTCTCATGGGTGTAAAGTTAGATCAAAGAAATAAATGAGTTTATCAGGTTTGTGATCCAGAAACCTAGTCAAGAAATGCCGATTGCCAAGGCAATTATTTCACTTAAGGTGTTTGCTGTTGAGAAGAAGCATGGTGTCCCAGAATCTGAGTTCAAGGGCAGTTTCAAGTGGTCTAAGAAGATGATGCATCGAAGTGGATCATCCTCATGGTGAAGAACCTACCTAGCTCCCCAGCAGCTGCTGAACGAATTTGCTGAAAGACCAGTCTCTCTATAATGCTGCAGTCTAGCTTCAGTGAAGGCCAGGTTATATGCTGGATCAGATAGGCAGTTTTCAAAATGCGTTTTTCTGTAGCAGTGAACAAAATGGGCAAGAAGTGTATTATGAAGCCTATCCAAAAAAAGGAGGGAGAGAGAGAGAGAGAGGAAAAGAACTCACCACATCATAGGAACTTAAATCCTCCTCTCTTGTTGTTTTAAAACACTGTACAGTAGCCAGACAGAATGCCACCTGGAGAGAGGGTTTTCGAGTTCAAGAAGGAAGCTGGGGGAAATCCGAACTTTCTTTAGACTGGTTGATAATTATATGGGGCGCTTGCTTTTAGATTTCTTTTTTAATGCACATGGCCTGTCACAGGGAAGGTTTTGTAAACTCAGTAGTGACTTAGCATTTACCTGTTGAATAGTAACTTCAGAAGGTATGTTCTAGACATTGGTCACACAGGTGACCACCGGTGTTAAGAATCTGTACTGACTGGTTACTCACTGGCCATCATGCACTGGGAACATGTGGAAAAGTGGAAACTCCATTATGTTTTTGGCCTGGGGTCTCACCTCAGTACATGGGTAACGGCTTCCAAAGGTGCTGCAGGTAAAAAGCAGGACTGATGGTGACCCTCAGTGTCAGGATGACACAGAAGGGGAAGACTCAAGCAATAGCAAAGATTGCTAAGACTGAGAATAGCAAGGACATTTGTGAATAAGCATGTGGGGGAGGGGTAGCTAGTGACAACATTTGGTGTTTCATACAACAGGGTAAGTATTATTTTTCAGTACCTTTGTATATTCAAGCAGTATTTACCAAACTTTCTAATTATAAAGTAACTGAGACCCTTGTCAAAATACAGATTCTCAAACCTAGAATCACTTTCTAGGCAGGAGTCTAGGCAACTATTTTTTTATACATTTTTTAATTTAATTTTATTTTTTATACAGCAGGTTCTTATTAGTTACCTGTTTTATACATATTAGTGTATACATGTCAATCCCAATCTCCCAATTCATCCCACCGCCACCACTCCCCCCGCCGCTTTCCCCCCTTGGTGTCCATACGTTTGTAGGAAACTGTATTTTTAACAAATGCTCCAGATGAATTATATCCTTAGCACGTTTAGGAAGCACTGACTTAAGCCAATTCAGTAAGCCTTAACGTTGACAAATTGTTGTAATTTTTTAAATTTTTTATTTTATTGAAATATAGTTGATTTACAGTGTTGTGTTGTCATAATTTTAAGCTAATGTGTTAGCTTAAATTTAATGGAATTTTCTTGCTCAGGTGATAGATATTTCTATATCATGTGGCGGTAGAAGTATGATAAATATTAATGTTGACAGGCTCATAATTTTAGGGTTAATAGCTTATCCTTTGTGTGGAATTTGCCTGTCCTGTAAAGGGTATTAGGTACCATCTTGGGGAAATAAAGACACACTCAGAGCTAAGCTGCATTTGTGCTCCAGGGTGCAGGGTGGCGTCTGTCTCTATTCCCACCTCTTCTCTGTTTCTCCTGCCCCACTTTGCTCTTTTTTCTCCCTTCCTCTTGTTCCCTCAATTATCTCTCAGAAAGTATAACCTTGATTTACCAAAGTTTTTATCCTGAAACATGAGTTAGCTTGCTAAGTATACAATGTAAAGACTTGTAAGGTGACCGGGCCTCCGGTCCATCAGCACTTAGTTTTCCCTTCCAGGTCTTCATCTGAATTAGCTTCATGTGGCCCCAAGTGTCACAGCATCTTCACTTGGTTCTAATCTAGCCTCTTGATTTTTCTGTGCCAGCTGCCAAACTAGGTGGTCCTCCTACCCCAGTAGTTCCTTATCCTTGGTAATCCTTTATCCCTAGTTACTAGAGAAGTGTTTGCTTTTGTGTTATTTCTCTCTAAGTGAAGCAGTCTGAATACCTTCATCCTGCCTTATCCCTACAGTGAAATATAAAAGATTTTGAGTTACAGAACTGAAGCTAATATACAATATTGAAGGATCTTGATTTTCCTTCTATTTTACATCCCTAACTCAAAGGTGCTCTTCTAATTTGTAGGAGATTATCAGTCCTCTTAGGACATTCTTAGTATGTTTGGTATCTGTACTTTCCCATTCTGTCTTCCTTCCAGGAATGCATGTTCTCAAGGAGACTTTCCTCATCCAAGTTCATTTACGGGCATCCTCACAGTACTGCAACTTCTGTAGCTATCTTTCTGCAGTTCAAGTTATAAATAGATAACCACCTTTTGGTGGTTATTTTCTCTTTGGATAAAAATCTCATACATGCAACTGGAGGTTGTTTCTGCTTCTCCAAACATTGTTGGTCTTTTTGCTTTTAGCAAATCTGGTCACAGTTCCCAAACAAGAAAGAAATCACACTGTCCTGCATTTCTCAAAGAGTTTACAATCTAGCTAGACGAGACAGAAACATGTGAAAAGCAAAATCAGTATATCAGACTCTACCCCACAGTGCCACAGCACAGGAATGGTACAGACAGTAAAACCCAAGTTCCTGGTAAGGAGAGAGTTGATAATCTGTAAACTTGTAAACAGATCCAATTGCTTTTCTCTCTGGCAGCAAAAAAAAAAAAAAAAAAAACACGTTTCTGGCATCTTCTGAAAAAACACAGGCATAGCTGTCTACTTCTTTCTCTCATTTGCCTCACAAGTATGTCCCATTGTGACCTCCCTAATTCTTTTGCACAGTCTTGCTTAAATGTTATTTTTCCCGAGCAACTTTAGGTTTTCTTGAGGATATTTCTCAGGGTCCTGAGGCAGATAATCAGGACAGCTGACTGTTTGTTTGCACATTAAGAGGAACCTGGGATCACATCAGAGTCCAGGAACTTCTGCCTTCTAGTCATTAGAGAGAGGGATTTTTGTTCGCTCAGGCTCTGGGAATCAGAGTGGTTTGTTTTCCCCTCCGTATCCCGGTGTTGTCCTTGCAGGTCCCGCCTTTTTCCTGCTGCCTCATCTCCAGTGCCTCTCTCCTCTCCCGCTTGCTGTGAGCTGGCAGTAAGGTCAGCCACATGCCCAGTCTTACTCCAGGTGAAAGAACTTAGGCACAGGACACATGTATTGGCGAGATGAACCCTACCCTCAGCTCTCCTGTCCCTGGAGGGCCACAAGCTGAGACCTTTCATTGTCCGGGTCCTGTGGCTCCCTTTGGTTGTGCTCCTTTGCTGATATTAGACCTTTCTTCTTGGTTCTGTTCTTTCAGGTTGAGGTTCTTCATACTTCAGGGCTTGGCTACCACTCTTAGGCCATCATCTGTCCAGTTGGATTTCTGGAAGAGTAAGGGCCTTTCCCCTGAAAGTTGTGCATTCTTCCTGGCCTTCCCTCTCCTGCCTCCTATTTCACCACTTCTGTTGAAACTGCTGTTTCAGAAACCACATTCCCAACCTGTCAAGCCTCCTCTGCCTATGGACACGTTATTTTATTTCTTCTTTCTCCTCCTGTCCCTTGCCCTCAGGCCCACAGCGAAGTTGTCTTCTACTCCTTGACCTGCTCTGATCACAAGCTTTTGTCCTACCTCCCATCCTTCTGGGAAGTAAAGTTCTAAAAATGGTCTCTCATACCCACTCGCCACCTTGGAAGTCCCATTCACGAATCGATAGAGCATATTTGCATATTATCAGTAGTCATTGTCTGTCTTACCATACCACATTCAAAGTATTTAAGTTCGTGCAGTTGTGTTTTTAGTAAGAGCTTTGCTGTCTTGTTTGGCTGTTGGCCCTCAAGTCTAGCTTACTTTAGGGAAGCTTATGTCTCAGCCTTTACCAATAAGACTGGACTTAGACATGAATGTGCACTAAATAGCACACTAAAAAGCTATTTTTATGGCAACCGTGTTACTAGACCATGCAGATGAATCGGCCAGGCTGTTGGAAGTCGTTGCCAGAGCTCAGATTTGACCTTTGTGTTTAGAATTGTCTGTCTGAGCCTGACAGACATCTGCTTCGGTGGAGTCAGCACTGATGCCTGCGGTTCTTGTTCAGCCTCCGCAGCTGTTCACTAGTTCAGGATCTGCTTTGTTTTTGCCTGGTTAAAACCTGGTCAGGGTAAAATGTACAGTAAAGTATTCATCCGGAAAAATGTCTGATCAGTGTTCCTCTGTAAGTAAACCTGCTTTCTTTACTTTCATTTCAGATTTGTCCAATATGTGCGGCATTGCCTGGAGGCGATCCTAATCATGTCACGGATGACTTTGCAGCTCATCTTACACTTGAACACAGAGCCCCTAGAGATTTAATATCCTTTCGAGAGGCAACAAGGGGGAAAGTTGTTGGTAACATTTATCATTTCGATGAATTTTAAGGATGGCGTCCCCAAAGAGGAAAACTAACCTCCAGACTATCTTAGTTGATTTAACCTTTTCCTAAGAGTGACTCAGTGTTAAGGTGCAATTTCTTATTTCTCTTTTTCTGCGCTATGACTGTTACATTAATCATGCTCAGTAAGTGAAAGTTCCCTTGCTCATCATCTTTAGTTCGTTACCATCAGATTTTTTTTTAAGACAGTTTGACCAGGTTATAAGTCTTCAGGAGGGTGTTTTCATACGAAAGAGGAAAATGCTAATCCACCCCTGTTCTCTGTTGCCTCACCCTGTTATAGGCTGGATGGTGGGCAGGTGTGCATCGTGGGGCTTCCTACCCTTTTGGAGTTTCCTCCTCCAGAGAGAGCCATTTCCTGCCCAGTCTCTGAGTGGGATAGCATAAGGTCAGGTCCAGCTCTAAATTCCTTTCCCACTTTCATTTCTGCTTCCCCTCCCAAACCAATCTCATGACAGTTCCTGGCAGTGTTCCCTAATAATCTCCAAGAGATTACTGGCCCCCCAGAGTAAATTAATTTTGTAGACTCGGTGCTTCTGGTTTCAAGTGATGAATTATTTTTCTGAAACTATCACCTATTAACATAGAGTTCTGTTCTCATGCAATTCAAGAGCTAATCACAAACTTTCTCCCTGCCAGACTTCATTCTGATTCCTTTGCTTGCCTCCTGGCAATCATAATTCAGGCTTAGACTTATTTGAGGAAGAAACTGATCTGGTGGTTTTCTTGTCCTACAGGTCCCATCCCTTGCTCACAGTTCCTAATTTTCTAATTAGAAATATGGCCCTTTAGAGTTAGGGGAAGATAAGTGGAAACTAATGGAAAGAAAAATACATGGACCCATCCTGAGAAGTTAGAATATCAGCCTGGGCTGAGCCAGTCTAGGACAAGTACTGAAAGAACAGAGGAACCCACTCTTCCTCTCTCCTAAATGCAGGAGACACTAAAAGCAAAATGAGGAAAGCGGTGCTTGCTTGTTTTTGTTTTTGTTTTTGTTTTTTCCAAGAGAATATGAAACTCCAAATAGGCCAAGAATACTTTAGCCTTAGGGTCACTTCTCATTTTGTATAAAAGAATCCTATAACGATACCCAGAGTTATGCTTGATCCATGCTTCACTCCATCTTCATGGAGAAGCTGGGCAAATAACTTAAAACCATGCTGTTATCCTGCACTTTTTCAGCAAGTTCTAGGGCCTCTAGTGAAATTAGTATCCATTCAGTAGAATGTCCCGTATCATCTACATGCATTTTTGTAAGATTTTTATGAGTCTTTCATTACCAAGAAAAGATTAACTTATGCAAAACATAAGAATAAGAGAAGTCATGTGTTGCGTTTTAGATTACTAACAAGTATTATCATTAAGTTCTAGAAAGCAAAATGTTGGCATAGCAGTTTTCCTGGAAACATAACTGATTTCTCAGGAACTTCAAGTGCTACTGTGTGGTAATTTTGTTTGACATGAGGGAGTGGCTTGTTTCTAAGCCTCTTAAGCACCCAAACTTTTTTTTTTTTTTTTTAACTACTTTGATGGAACTCCTCCTAAAGTGCACTTTTTACACTTTTTAAAAGCAGAGTGTGATGATCACAACATCACTTTCTGCAGAACCCAAGCCACCGTCATACCACCGTGAAACAGTGTGCATTATGGTGGCGCCTGAGGGCTTCCTGGAGCCGCCACCCACCCTGTCCCCACGTGACTCCTGAACCATCAGCTGAAAAAGCTGGGAAGTCAACACAAAAATTAATCTGTATTATATAGCTGTCTGTTGGCTGCCTTGTTTCTTTTTTTTTTTTTTAATTTTTGTTAGAGTATGCTTGATTTACGGTGTTGTGCTAGTTTCTGCTGTCCAGCAAAGTGACTCAGTTACACATATACATAGATCCGCTCTTTCTTTAGATTCTTCTCCCATATATTGGCTGCTTTGAAAGAAGATCTCCCCTGCTACAATATCTAGTTCACCCAGTCACCCTCCCCACCCTCCTTGCACACTCACGCTCACCTGTGTGGAGGCAACACAGTGTTGTCTTCATGAGTTTTGGCAGCTTTTCGCTCCTCAGGACCTTCAGTGTAACTCACACGCAGGTGTGTAAGATGGTCGAGGCTGCTGGGACTTTGACTTCTTGATAAATGTGCTGTTACTCTCTCTGTGTCCACCTGTACAGGAAATTCAAATCTGGTTTTCTGCTTAGCAGCAGCATTGGAAGAAAAAAAAAAAAAACTTGACAGGTTAAAACTAATAGCCAGAAGGAGTCTTTTACTCCTGAATTTAAATTATTTATACTGTTCGGTTCTCATTACAGATGGTCATTGAGATTTGATTAGCCTGTATATTAGCACAGTTCTCACCAAATATAAAAAATTGCTGGTTATTACTTGTGGTTACTTCGGTATGAACGTATATGGAATTCAATACTGACTTGAGGGTGAGAGAATGTCTCACCCTGGGTGTCTGGCCAGGCAGTGCCTCTCACCTTGTTTGGCAGTGTTAGGGAGGAAAACTTTTTTTTCTCTTTGAAAACACACACACATACACAACATACACACACAGTATACACATACTCACATGTTGCTTTATATTTGAGTGTCTTTTTTTAGAGTTAATAGCCCTCATAGATATAGTTGTACTATTTGTATTCTAAATGAAATGTGCTATTTTAAAATGCTTATAATTTGGGAAATCTGCATGTCTGTCTTGCAAGGACTCGAGTGATTTTTTTTTTTCTTCCTATGAAATACTTCAGTTTTTTCCTTAACTTTGGAGTTATGATGAATCGAGTGGTGTTCGACATGTACGTAGAATGTTTCACCCTGGCCGGGGATTGGGAGGTCCTCGTGCACGTAGATCAAACATGCACTTTACTAGCAGTTCTACTGGTGGACTTTCTTCTTCTCAGAGTTCATATTCTCCAAGCAATAGGGAAGCCATGGATCCTATAGCTGGTAAGTTAGTTTCACGTTAATAAAGGAAATGGCTGGGGATGGTGGAGCTCCCTTTAAAAATTTTTGGTAGGATTTGTATTCTTAGTCTCTTATCACACGCCACATGTTCCTTGACAAAATTCGTCTAAATTTTATAAGTATAAAATACGTTTAAAGTAGACCACATAAAGTAGTTCATATTATTTTGGCATTTCTTTAAGTACTTAGAGGTATAAGAGAATAAGGAACAGTCAATGTTCTATTTGCGGCCTCCAGTGAAACCCAAGAAAGTCATAGAAGATGTCAGAGTTGAAAGACCTGCAGAATTTCATGGCTCAGCCTCCACAAGCACACAGATAAGAAAACTAATTGACAGGACTAAAGAATTAAGCTCTTCTCATGGAAGAAAGTCAAGTAGGAGTGTCTTGTCCTTGCCTTGATTTGAGAACTATATTATTGTGGAACATTCGTGTTTTAATAGCTTGGGAAAATCTCACTTTAAAAAACATTTGGAGGCTTCCATGGTGGCGCAGTGGTTAAGAATCCACCTGCCGGGCTTCCCTGGTGGCGCAGCGGTTGAGAGTCCGCCTGCTGATGCAGGGGACACGGGTTCGTGGCCCGGTCCGGGAGGATCTCACGTGTCGCGGAGCGGCTGGGCCCGTGGGCCATGGCCGCTGAGCCTGCGCGTCCGGAGCCTGTGCTCCGCAATGGGAGAGGCCACAACAGTGAGAGGCCTGTGTA
>NW_006798559.1:455497-457989 GCF_000442215.2 Lipotes vexillifer | reverse complement strand
CCACCTGCCAATGCAGGGGTCATGGGTTCGAACCCTAGTCTGGGAAGATCCCACATGCCACGGAGCAACTAAGCCCGTGCACCACAACTACTGAGCCTGCGCTCTAGAGCCCACGAGCCACAACTACTGAGCCCACGTGCCACAACTACCGAAGCCCATGCGCCTAGAGCCCGTGCTCCGCAACAAGAGAAGCCACCGCAGTAAGAAGCCCACACACCACAACGAATAGTAGCCCCCGCTCGCCACAACCAGAGAAAGTTTGCGTGCAGCAACGAAGAACCAACACAGCCAAAAATAATTAAATAAATTTGTTACTAAAAAAAAAAAACAAATTGGGGCTTCCCTGGTGGCGCAGGGGGACACAGGTTTGAGCCCTGGTCCAGGAAGATCCCACATGCCACAGAGCAACTAAGCCCGTGTGCCGCAACTACTGACCCACAAGCCACAAATACTGAAGCCTGCATGCCTAGAACCCGTGCTCCACAACGAGAGAAGCCACTGTAATGAGAAGCCCACGCACCGCAGTGAAGAGTAGCCCCAGCTTGACGCAACTAGAGAAAGCCCGCGCACAGCAACAAACACCCAATGCAGCCAAAAATAAATAAATAGGAAAAAATTATTTAAAAAAAAATAACAACAACATTTGAACATGTAGTTCATAGCCAAGTCACCAGTCTCTTGCACGGCCCACCTGGGAAGCCAGCAGCAAAACACAAAGTTTGACAGTCAAAATGTCAGAAGTCACTGTAGCCTGAGACCCTGAAAGATACAGTAAGAACTGGCAGACGGTAAGAGTCCAGGGAGCCTGTACAAGTTCGAAATGTGTACATACAGTGGAACGCATACCTGCAATGCAGCTGAGTATAAATCTGTCATCGAAAGTAGGAACAGTGTTATTCGTAAAATCTTCCTTAAGATGTGAGATATTCAGTGTAAAATCGGTTTTTTTAACTTTTTTTTTTTTAATAGATTTATTTATTTATTTTTGGCTGCGTTGGGTCTTCGTTGCTGTGCACGGGCTTTCTCTAGTTGCGGCGAGCGGGGGCTACTCTTCGTTGAGGTGCTTCTCACCTCGAGGCTTCTCCTTTCAGTGGCTTCTCTTGTTGTCGAGCATGGGCTCTAGGTGCGCGGGCTTCAGTAGTTGTGTCACGTTGGCTTCAGTAGTTGTGGCTCGCGGGCTCTAGAGCACAGGCTCAGTAGTTGTGGTGAATGGGCTTAGTTGCTCCACGGCATGTGGGGTCTTCCCGGACCAGGGCTCAAACCCGTGTCGCCTGCATTGGCAGGCGGATTCTTAACCACTGCACCACCAGGGAAGCCAGTGTAAAATCTTAATTCCAAATGTGCTTTGGGCATTTGGATGTGCAGTAAGCCCCAAAAAAACTGACTTGGGAATTTTAAAAAATACTTCTTCATCCAAAAGGAATATTTACCTGCTGTCTTTGATAGCAGGCTCTAAAAGTTAATGTGATTTCTGGGGGCAAAATTCACAATTGAGACACTTGCTCCATTCAGTTTTTTTCTGTCAGTGAAAATTAGTTTATGTTAGTGATGGACTATATGGAAGAATGGTGTTAAGAGCCCCTGGCATAAAACAACAGTGAGCAGTAAGGCAGAAATGTGCCCTGGAAATGAATATTAATGGTGAAGAGCTTTGCCAGCCTAGTAATGTTGAAAGGGCAATCATCAAATCCACGTAAGCCAGATAGACCCTCCACGTGGGAGAAGACAACTACTGCACCTCACTTAGATGACAAGGCAGGGACAGAGAGCCACCTGGCTTCTGATGAGCACAGCCTTGTCTAAACAAGAGCGTCTAAATAGGCTGTACAGTCAGGAGCTAATCAGCTTCACTGGGCATCACCGGTGGTCCTCACTGCAGTGGTGGTCTGGGGCTCTCAAACAGCAGTACCAGAAGGTTCCAGAGAAAGAAGGCAGAGGCAAGTGTACAACCGTCACAGTTAGAAATGATGCAGGTCTCTTGGATTTAATTCTGAGAGTCATTCAATCATTAAATAAATGTTTGAGTGCCTACTATGGGTCAGGTGCTGTTCTAAGAACCAGGAATATCGTAAACAGTAGACTTGATCCGTGCTTTCATGGAGCTCATGTGGAGAGGGTTTATGTTATGTTTGGACCAGTAGATGAGCCACCTTTGCCTACTAAAATACTAAGAGAAAGTGTAACTAAATCAGCCCATTATGCAAACAACTTAAAAAACAATTTGCTATGTTTTGCTTAAAAATAATTGTACATGAGCTAATATTCATATGTATTTGCATTTCCCATACACAACACATACACAACTCTTGCCTCTAGGAGGCATCCTAAAAGGTATTAAGCTCCAAGCTGGAACTGCATGTTGCCGCAGGTTACCTTCTTGTTGGCGATCATTTTTAATGTTCCTCTGGTAAAAGAGTGATCTGTAGCGTTTTGTTTTCCTCATATTGAAGTAGACATTAATGTCTTCATTTCCATTGGCAGACTTTTATCCC
>NW_006798559.1:448239-455434 GCF_000442215.2 Lipotes vexillifer | reverse complement strand
CAGCAGGAGGACAGCTTAATTCCTCTGGCCCTTCAGCTTCTCAGTTACAACAACTGCAGATGCAGCTGCAGCTAGAACGGCAGCACGCCCAGGCAGCACGGCAACAACTGGAGACTGCACGCAACGCAACCCGGCGTACTAACACAAGCAGTGTCACCACTACAATCACACAATCCACAGCAACAACCAACACAGCTAACACAGAAAGCAGTCAGCAAACTATCCAGAATTCCCAGTTTCTTTTAACAAGGTAGTTCATTTATTAATGTAACTTTGAGGAGTAGTATGTTATTAGCACCACGCAGCCTAAGATGACCTTTTCTCTTTTGTGCTTATATGTGTTCTTAAAGGCTCGGCCTTTGATCAGACCACTAAAACTCACAGATCTCTAATCAAAACTGTATATTCAGTATTTCCTTAAAAATATGAAAAATAATAGTTTATTTTAGATAAACTAGGAATGCTGATGGTCTTGTTCTGACGGTGTATCATCATCTGATATGAATTTCTTTTCCCATATTGCCCATAAAATGTAAACATTGTATCATTACATATATGGGACATACTAGGTACATTTATTGTCATAATTAACATTGCTGTCTTTTTATTGCCAGTTTCAGTCTGCTGTGAAATATCCAAAAGTACAAGAGAAGATTTTATAATGTGGTGGTTTTCTCCTGAGAATTTCTAAAGAAGTGGAATTTAAATTTTTGTGGTTAGCATACACAAAATAACTATTTAAAACAGTGGTTCACCACAGTGTAAAAAATACTTAGTACACACAGTAAATGGCTCTGCTGGATGGAGTAGAGTTCTTATTTGCTTCTGAAAACTACCATTAGCAACCAAATATGTTCCTCTGCTGAGACCTCGTAGGCATTTTATGTGACTTTTAAAAATAAAAGAATTTTAGGAAGAGCAGTAATGAGTAGGCTCAGCAGATAATGAACCTGGACTAGTTTGGACTTTTAATGGAATAGAGAGGAATATAAAGTTAAAAACTGTGAAACGAAGAAGAAAATTAGTGTCATATATCAGTTGTCTCCAAAAAGTAATGTGTGTGACAACTAGATGTTAGAAGAAAACACTGTTTCTCTGTATATTTCTTTTATCTCATGCTTTTAAACATCTCTGTTAGTACAGTGGCACATGTGTATAGTTGTAAATAACATATTGTTGATGCAGAATAAAAAATGTTTGCAGATCTCTGCAAATAGGACCCCTGTCAAGAGCCCCAGCTTTTACTAGTTTGGACGTTAGGCAAGTCACTTCACTTCTCCAAACCTCAGTTTTATAATATTCCATGAGTTTTGCCACATTAGAATGAGAATTGTTTTGAGGATGAAATGGAGTACAGGTATGTGTATGGTCTGGCTCAGTATCTGGTATGTAATAAAAGCACAGTTAAAGGTACTTATTATCATTTGGTATATGGATCTAAGGAGGAAGTTTCAAGTGGGAAATTTACCTTTGTATTATCTCTGCAAAGTGAGTAACTGTGCCTGATCGATTATTACCAGAAAATGTGGCTTCAACGTAAAGAAAGCGCAGAGCCACAGATCTAGGTACCTAACCTCAGAAAGGAGCCCTACCAGGGTGTGTGTCTGCTGAGGGTTTGCTGGCCTGGGGGGTGGAATGAATGTCTTGCCCCACTGCCCTTTGGGAAACGCATCTTCCCACCTTTGTTCCACTCTGGTTTTTTGTTTTTGTTTTTGTTTTTTGAGCTCCAGACTCAGTAAGCTTGATCTGGGACTTTTCTCTATGTAGTTATTCTAGACCAGACAGCCAGCAACCAGGGCACAGTATGGGTGGCCTCTGAGTGTTTTCCTTGGATTCTGGTTGTAGCTTCTGGAAGGCCCCCTTTCTGTCATCTGATACTGTATGTTGCATAGTACCTTGCAATTTGTAGACCACTTTCTACATCTTTCATTGTGTCATTAGATCCTGACTCATATAGTTTACCTAAGGCAATATTTCCCCAAAAATATTCCCTGGAACTTTATATATTCTAAGAAATATAAATAGTTATTTATGTTCAAGTTTTTTCCCTGATGAATAAGTTTGGGCAAAACTGAGTAACAAATAGTTTATTTACTCTTGGGCGTCTCAGAACTTCAAATACATTAACGTGTGTGCTGAGAATCTTCAAGGCTAGCAGAGGGTCTGCGATGTTTCCAAGGGGAAATCCTTGTCCCTGGCCACACAGCTGTCATGTGATATGTGTAGGGCTTCAGCCTCATCTTTGGTCTCTTTGACCAGGGGCAATTCCTGTTCCTGTTGCCTTGGAACTGATGGTGGGACAGTTTCTTTGGGATCCAAAAATGGTTGACCTTTTAGAAAGCAACTGTGTACGTGCCTATGTCAGATTCCAGTCTCTTGGTAATGGAGCCAACTAGTTTTACTAACTCCAGTTTGAAGCTCCCTACAAGCTTTGCAGTTACTTCTAGATCCCAAATGAAGTTTGGCCATCAAGACATCTAGTCCTAGTACCGATTTTATCTGCCCCCCTCAGGAGTGAAGAAACATTTTCTCAGTTATTTCCAAAAAATCAAAACAGTAATACTAGAATTACGTGCTCTCCGAAGGTTTGGGGGCCTCAGCCTGTATGTTTCTAGTTTGCCTGCTTGCTATGTAGGTAGTTTTCTATGCATCCTTTCTCTTTCTAATAGGTTTGACTTTAGTTTTTCTTTTTAAGGCCTTTTCCAAAACTAAGGATGTGGAATGTATTTCATTTCTTAGCACTTTCAAAGTTTTTGATTGAGAATATGTAGCCTATTGCTCAATCTCCTGTTTCATTAGATACATTTGGTTTTAATCATAAATGTCATCAGTCATTGCCTTTCAGTGTGGATTTAATGGCTTTTATGTAGTTACCTTCCAGATCCTTTTGTGTTCTTTCAGTTCTTAAATTTAGATCTTTTGTTTTCTAAGCCATGGATCTAACATTGAGTGGTTCTGAACTTGATGGCTGTGAGATTTTTGAGCACGTCACTTAACCTCTTCAGTTTCTTCTGCCTATAAGTTGATAATAATGAGACCTAACTCGTAGGAGTTAAAAGAGATAATCCATACAAAAAGCACTTAAAGCAGAGCCCATGATGAGTGCCCAGTATGCCTCCTCCATTGCTACTTTGGGATGCTCCCATGCCTTCCAGCGTCGGTGGGACAGCAGGGAACAGGTGCGGGGTGTAGACAAGCGTGGGCTCCAAGTGCACCTGGCTTCTCCGGGAGGAGCACCTGTCACGCGTGCCTACTGAACCTCCTTTTCACTGTCACCATCTTCTCCCTGTTTGTTACTTTTCTTGACCCCAGTGCTCCAACCAGTTTCCCTTTCTTTCTTTACCACTAAAAATGTAGAGAAATAAAACTGGCAGTGAAGCTAAGCAGAATTTTGCATAAGTCACTTAACAGGTTAGTAGTAAAAATTCAGCTCTTAACAGCTGCCCAGTCTCTGTGCAAATGAACCGGGTTTCCCAACATGACACAGGTCTCATAAGTGCCTGTTGTCAGGTGAGCATACTGGGCCGTTAAACCTTGGGTCAGACCTGTTACACAGTCCTTGGTAGAAGCGTAGGTGCGCACATGCTCGTGCGTGCGTGCGTGTGTGTGTGTGTTTGCCCTCTCAGTCCTCTGGACATATCTTCATTTCAGGAAGAATTAATGGAAATAATAGAGAAAAGCCAAGAGAACTTTTAGGATTTTTTTCGGTTGACTGTTCTAATCACTACAGATTTTGTTTTTGTGACCAGGGTTGCTACTTTTCCTCTTTTTACTACCCACTGGTAAAATTTTGGTTAGGGAAATCACTGCTTCCCCAAGTGTCTAATCTGTTAGAAGTTTTGTTTTCCTGAGGAAATTTTTCACCACAGTTTTCTCTAAAGGGAGTATGAGAAGTGTAAATGTATTTTTTCTCATTGAATCTAATTAAAGCATAGACTTGCACCTCGGGGTAACAGTAGTGCTGTTACAAGTGTGGGGAATTCATCTCAGCATAATTAACGAGGTCAATCCGAGCGAGGTGTTCCGTTAATACGTCTCAGATTCTGAGTTTTGCCGCCTGTGAGGCTTGTACAGAGCAGGACATTCTAGAAGTTGACCACGACAGTGTTCATTGACTTTTTACCAATAAGATCTTTTCTTTTTAATTTACACAGGTTGAATGATCCTAAAATGTCTGAAACAGAGCGCCAGTCCATGGAAAGTGAGCGCGCAGACCGCAGCCTGTTTGTCCAAGAGCTCCTTCTGTCCACTTTAGTTCGTGAAGAGAGCTCGTCCTCAGACGAGGATGAACGGGGGGAGATGGCAGATTTTGGTGCTATGGGCTGTGTAGATATTATGCCTTTAGATGTTGCTTTAGAAAACCTAAATTTAAAAGAGAGTAATAAAGGAAATGAGCCTCCACCACCTCCTCTTTGATGACATCCCAATTCGCAGACAATGTCCTCTGTGCTGTATTTGCCAATGAAAGTGGACAACAGCTATCTTGGGTTCGTTTGGTGATTGTAATTTCAGGTCTGTCACTCTGTTACATTGTGTACATTCAAAAGGAAGAGAGAAGATATATATGATAATCATTTCCACTTAACTAATTTTTACTTCTAGCAGGTAAATGTAGGTAGCAGTGCAGGGGTGATCTCTGCTTCCTGTACCTTGACATGCAAAAGGCTCTCCTAATACTCCACATTCAAACTGAAGAGGAAAATTGAAATCTCTAATGAAGCTGCTGTGTGTATTTATGAATATTAATGAATAAAAACTGCTTGGATGGTTTACCTTAACTACTGCATGAGGTTTTTTGCAGCGTGCATGAGTTTTAGTGACCTTGTTATTTAAAAAACTTAAATACAAGGAGTAAAACTTAAAAATAAAAGCCCAAAGCTTTCCCAAACATTATTCAATGGTTACGCAGCAAAAGGGTTACTTGACAAAGTAGCTTTTGAATAATGTCTGCCTGAATCACCTTTCTTTGTGTGCCTCTACGCACAAGCCAGCTCTGCAGTGGAACCTGGGGTCGTAGCCGGTGTCACGCTCCGCCCTGTGTGACTGTCCTGTCGCCCTGTTAGTCATCTTACCGTGTGGAGCTCAGCCTGTCTAACTCATCCATAGAAGACACACCAGTACAGCTACTGTGGGAATCTGCTGCAGGCGTCTGTGTGCCCTGAAAACAAATCCTGTTCTACTTGTTTAAAGTTTTTACTTTTTGTGGTTGTTTAAATTTTTTTTCAATTGTTAAATATGTTTTATTCAGGTGTAGATGAATTTCATTTATTCACTGTTCAACAAAGTTAACCTGAATTATGTTGTCTTTGTTTTTGAAAATCTCACATTCTCAATCATACTTTGCGTTATTTATGTATTTGCTTCATAGTTTGCTGAGACAGATCAGTATCAGGGGAGCTTTGAGGATTTGCCTTCCCAGACTTTGTCAATATATTACAACCAAATTCTTAATGCTAACTTTAGCACCTTTTATTTATTGGGTTTTTTTCAGCGTAAAAAGCAAAGCCTTTTAATTGAATCATGCCACCTATATGCCTATATTATTAATCCTATGTGTAAAAAAAAAAAATGTACAACTCTTTTGGGTTTGTTTTGGGGTTTGGAGGGGCCGGGATATTTTTTATTTTCTGTTTCAGTTTTTGTGCATAGACTTTTCACAATAGCTCCAAGGCAGGGACAGTGGGTTTGGGGTTGGGGGGCAGTTTTTGGAATGTAAATTTAGGACTTTTAAAAAAGGTGCGCACAGCTTCTGATAAATTTATAACTAGACTTAACCTAATCATGTCTTGTTCCAGTGCTCTCTCCTCTGAGCCCTTTCCTCCGTCTCCCCTCTTCCGCTGTAGTCCTTTCCTTCCCCATCTGTGCTTCTCTGTTTCTTCAACACAAGCATACAGACTCAAGCACCCTCCGGTGTTCTCCCGAGAACTGTGAAGTCCATGCTCATCCAGATGTATCCAAAAGAGATGTCACCCCACATTTCTAAAAAACTGTTGCTTCTCCTTCTCTGAAACTTCAAACTCCAACAATTTCCAAGTATCCTAGCTTTGTTTTCTTTAGTTTCTGTGATGGAAAATGTTTTAAAGGAAAATTTTACACCAGGCTTCTGGTTATGCTAGAAGTCCAGTCCAGTAGGATTTTTTTTTTTTTTTCAATTGGTTGTTGAGACGTTTCAAAAACCAGTTTTCAAACTGTGGTCTTTTCACACACATCTTCTGCACATACGTCACACATTTCAATAAAGCATTTTCAAGACTGTTGACCACTTGGATTTCTTTGGTGTTGGTGAATTAACCTAACCATTATTCAGAGATTGTATATCTCTAGTTTTTTGGTTTGTTTGTGGTTTTTGGGGGGTTTTTTGTTTCATGCTAGACTTGAAGGTCCTGATTTTGTGTGAATGCATTACTTTGGATGTGAGAAATAGAAATTGCCAATTACGTGCTTTCCCTTTACTGCACAAATTCTGGGAAAATGTAAGATCCTTCCTTTTTTAACATGGTTTGAGGGAACAACTGTAAGTCCAGTCAGGGCAGTTTAATTTAGATGATCAATTTGACACTTGAGAAGACCTAAATGGTTTATAAGATTCCATCTCAGAATACTGTATATTAATCATTTTTTACCAGATATTTTACAAATACCTCACCTCATCCTGTATGTAATCAATAATAATGTATTAGGGTAGAAAGACACAGATTATCAATATAAAAAATATATTTAAGCCCTTCAAATTCTTGTGTCCTTTTTCTTTAGTTTCTGAATGAACATCATATTATTGGGATTATTGAATAAAAATAATTGCAAAGACTGTGACGTAGAGGAGAGAAAATCACTATACCATTGTTTATTTTGGCTACAGCTTCACATTTCTAAGGACCAGACCCTGAGTTTTGAGAGGTTTTCGTTTTGTTGAGTTTTGAGTGTCTAGGCTGTACGTTTGTAAGTGTTCTGCAGTGCTTCTCTTCACTTACTGCGTGGAAATAATTTAAATCTGCTCAAGGTGTTCTGGAGGAAGTTTAATGTCGTGACTCACAGAGAAACCACCCCCCGCCCCACCCCACCCCACCAAAAAAAAAGCTAGTGACGAGGAAGACCTACAGGGAATGTTTGAAACTGTATTTGTTTCTATTTCTGTATAATTTATGGACTAGAATATGCTGTGTTTTAAGAATCCCAAAGTATCAGTCATTCCTGC